>NC_142808.1:20553292-20656778 GCF_049724085.1 Artemia sp. Qi Xiang Cuo | reverse complement strand
TTTTTCTTCATGGAAGTAAAGTATAAGAATACTTATAATATTCGAGAATAATTACTTAGTTATAGTAGAAAACAAATATTACAGTTGTGCATTTTCAAAGATATCAATGTACGTTTAAATACTTATAATTCAAAACATGGGGAGTAATAACTACTTTTGTTACATGAAAGTATAATATACACTCATTAATAGTTTTGAGGGTTGGTGCCATTTATTATTTAATAGTAACTTCTGATCGTTTAAAGTTTTAAATTTTAAAAGGTATTTGCATCTGCTGAGCTTAAGTTTAAAATGACCTTTACTTTTCTTTGAAAACATATTTTTAGGAGTTTTTTAATTAATTTTTGTTAGTTTTTAATTTCAAAAATTTAATTTTTTTATAAATTTCTTATTTCAAAATCAAACCAAAAATTTCCAAGAACCATTCTCCCACAACATTGTTTAAATTTGTATTTATATTTTTACCATAGCGTTCTCAATCTTTTTTAGGATGAGTGGCATGTGTGGGGGCTTACATACGAGGAAGAGGAAGAGCTTCTAGCCGCATGTAATGAGAATAGTGATATCGTCATTACACCGGAGGAGGAGGAAGAGCTCCTCCTATGTACATGTGAAACAGAAGATCTATTGCGACATAGGTCTTCAGAACGACTAGTGAACCATATAATTAGAGTGCGAACCGATTTATATACGGAGGTGTCTCAATCTGAGGAGAGACCTTCGCTAATATATATCATACCTATAGAGGAGGTTCAAATAATTGAACCTCCTGAGATAGAGTATATAAAAACCGTGATAAATATCACATTAGATTAAATAACTGAATATTATTTTTTTTTTTTTTGTTAATTTTTGTTTATTAATATAATGCATATATATAAAATAAAGTATTTAAATATTCAATTTAGATTTATTCTTATTCGGTGTATAGGCATATGACGGGAACCACTAGTGTTGGTAAATCATTTGGATTCACTCTAGACTGACCCTGATTCGCTAGCCTAACCTGGCCAGAAAAGAAAGAAACATTTCCGATTTCGAAACAATTTTATTGAATAATTACAACAACAACAACATCAATAATACAGAGCATGTACAATTAGCGATACTGTTTATTGTCTTCAATATGTTTCACCATTGCATTTAAAGAACATTGAAGTCTATTCACATGTGCTATATCAACTTTTGCGGCGAAACATAATTGATCCTCCATTTTAAATTTGCTCAAGGACATCACATATCTTGCATATACTGCATCCCATTCCAGACAAAGACGTGAACCTTTCGTGATTTCCACTACAACGTTTGGTTCTCTTATACTATTATCATCAACTCCACTATCAACTTCTAATAGGGCAAACATTCCACTCGTCATCATCAACACACACACACAAATATATATCCAAATGAGTAAAGTCAAACTGTTCTTCTCACTCCTTTGAATTCTATTCACAGACTAATAAAACTCTAGCAAAAAAAAAACCCTTTCCTTATATTCCCTCCATCGCTAATATGTAACCAGCCCTCTGATTGGCTGAGAAGGGGGATGTATCCGACTCGCTGATTGGCTGAGAAGGAAACATGTGATCTAACTGTTTTCCTGGGAAATCATATCAAATAAATCAACCAACACACATAATCATCCATGAAAACATACATAAATGTGACAAAATTCCTGTTTTTTCATTCTCACTTACAAAAACCATAAAAACAGACATATTAATAAAACTCTAGCAAAAATCCTTTCTTTATATTCACTCCGCCGCTAATATGTAACCATGCCTCTGATTGGCTGAGAAGGAGGATGTATCCGGCTCGCTGATTGGCTGAGAAGGAAACACGTGATCTAACTGTTTCCTGGAATGTCATAACACTGGTGAGAGCAACAATAACAAACATTATATCTGGACCCCATGACATTTGCCTCGAGCATGTACATGACCAAAACAACAACAAATACTATTTCTGGACACCATGACATTCGCGATCGATTACGCAATCAAGTTCTCGGAAATTCACTTCTCCCTCGAGTCCCAGATCTATAACATTGTTCCCGTTAGAATTCAATGCGCATGTGTAACCTTCGTCCCGGAGTTATTACACATAGAAACAACAAATAAATCGATCTTGGAAAAAGAGGTCATTGACCCCATTACGTAATCATTCTCCCTAATGACTCTATGCCCATATTTGGTGCCCCGTCAGTATTATATGCCCATATAAGGAGCTCCGTCACAACCTTCTGATAGGGTTCTACTCACAACCCACCCCCAACCCCCTACAGCCTTCAGGGCAAGAGTTGTAAGTTATGCCCTGGGGGCATATAAGAGATTATAAAAAGTGATGTTGTAGAAACTTCAAAAAGGGCTCATTCAGCCGGAAATTGAAAGGGCTAGTGCCCTTTTTAATAGTCGAAAGTGGCTGAAGGGTAACTAACCCCCCTCTCACGCCCACCTTTTCCCCAAACACATCCAATAAAAATTTTGAGATAACCATTTTGTTCAACGTAGTTGAAAGTTCTGGAAACTAGGTCTTTGAGGATGATAACCCCCTCAGAGCCCTAAGTGCAAGTGTCGTAATTTATGCCCTGGGGGCATATAAGGTTTACATAGAAAGTTGTTGTGGAAATTTCAAAAAGGGTTCATTTGATTGGAAATTGAAATTGCCCTTTTTAATAGCCTAAAGCACAGTTTATAGACAGTAAGCTTATCGCAGATCATTTCTGGTCTTCGTTCTCGGTGCGAACAAAAAGCTCCCACTTATTTCTGCATTAGCGGGTTAGTCTGTTTTCGTCAATCACTGAGAAATGTTTACCAAGTGCATTATTCGTAATTGCGAAAGCAGAAAAAAACTTGGTGATCCAGCAAGAGGTTTGCAAGTGTCCCATCTAACAGTTATGAATTAATTTATATACAAATCATGACTTAATTTATTATTTACATACAGTGGACTCAACTGATCGGCCTATGTAGGATTTTATAAAAAAAGGGGGCGGGGGGGGGGGGTGAATTTTGTGAAAATAAGGAATTTTTTCTTCTTCTAATAACTGGTGGAGTAGGTGTGATGGTTTCCGGGGCGGATCCACGTTTTTTTATGGGGGGGGGGCGCAAAATAGGTTGATCCGACAAACTTACGTTAGGAGCAAGTTTAATTAATGCAAACTTGCGTTAATTAGGTAAATTACGCTACTTTAGACTACGATAGGGGGGCACCCCTCGCCCCCCCCCTCTGGATCCGCCACTGGATGGTTTATCATTTTTTTTTTTGCAGATAGGATACCTATCAAGGAAAATAAACTAGCAAGTAATTATTTTAGTTTTAGTAGTTTAAATATTTGATTATCTCTTTTTTTGAACAAAGGGGTAAAAATTTTTAAAATTTGTGTTTGATTATCTCCTTAATGAGCTCCTCAGTACTACAGACAATAAAAATCAAACCAATATCAATAAACAGATATGAAAAGTGGAAGTGACTATATTTAATTTAGCTGCAAGTCTACATTCATGCCCACCACGTAATTTCCCTTTGAGAAAAAATTGATAACACTTTAAAACTGAAATATCAATGCGAAGCACCAAACATCATAATCAAATGTCATCGCTTTATGGCATTGTTCAAATAAAACTTATTTTTTACTTGATTATCGTCGTAAATTTATTCCTTGTCTTTCTTTCCATTCTTAACGTTTACGTTTGGATTCGGGCCCATTCATATTTTTCCGCTATGGTGGTGCTATTTGCAACTTTGATCATGTTCTATAGGTTTCACCCGGTACAGTTTATTGGTCAAAAGTAAAATATAGGGCAAACCCATGCAAACCAATGAAATTCATTCTCGTTTAACATCTTGACTTGAAATTTCGCCAAAGTACGAAATTTTAGCGGAGATTTGACTACGATATAAGGAGCCGACGACTTTTGGATAAGGTATATTTTTAAGTAAGATTGAAAAAAAAAAAAATGAAGGATCAGGAGTTTCTAGTGCCTGGTAATTTTTACTTGTTTAGCTGTAAATATGAAATGCTTATTTTAAAATCAAATTGCCAGTTTTTCCCCGTCGCAGATGCTTGCGCGATATAGTTGACTCGAGTAGGCTAGCCATCTCCGGGGTAATCAAAAAATTTCTTTCTAAAGAAGGGAATTTATTTCTTAGACCACACTGCCTTTTAATTTACAAAAATGAAGAAGATAAAAATGGGTTTAATTTAAATAAAGCTTGATCCCACTCAAGAATTACGCTGTGTAAAATTCAAGAACAAACCTAGAACCGGTTATTCTTGTGTCTGTATTAAAAGACAATTAGCTTATACTCAATGAAAAAAAAGTGGCGGGTGACAGAATACATGAGAGTTATGTAATTTGGGCTATATATTTGCATATTAGGGGAGGGGGGCTAAAGGAGGGGAATAATATGAAATGAGAAAACAAGTCTTACTTCATAATATGTAGAGTAATTGCAGGGAATATATTGTGCATGCAGACCCGCTATATATTAACCCCATCCCCTAGTGTTGAAACATATAGCCAAATTTTTTTATAAAGCATTATTTTTTCATCCCGTTTTTGTTTTTGTTTTTTTTTAGGAAATTGCAAACTTTAATTCTTGTGGGGGGCTGGTATAACATAAAAGTACTAAACTGTTTTTTATATCATGAGTTTGTAAACAGAGAAAACATTTTTCCGCAATTCGAAAATCGTTTACTTTTGTAACATGATATATTTTATTTATATACGTACCAGAACGAAAGTAATTGAAATTTGAAATGCTATTTTTAAGTCAATAACCACTAGGTTGTTTTCCCCGTCAGTTAAGCTTGTACCATATTGTTGCCTAGCTTTTTTTGGGGTTGATATGTTTCTTATTGAAAAAAAAGTATTTGTTGTAACATTCGCACCAGAACGCCAGAAACAGATCATTGCTTTTTAGAAATATCTAGATTTAGAAGTGCAGACCTCAAACAATGTGTTAAAGAGGGATTGACCGCATGTCGTTTCAGTGGGAGAATTTTTTTATTCATTTCAAATCATTTTCGAAAATGCAAAAATCACCTTTGTATCGTAAAAACTTGTTTACTTCATAAGAAGACAAGCATAGACGATATTGCGACATGTTATGCCTGGGACGCATCAAAGTCACGTTTGTCAACAAAAAAACCGAATTTCATTAATGACCAAGGCCGTATCCAACCGTATCCAAGCGGGGGGAATTACAGCGTTTGAATCTCTGCCCCCATTAAATTTTTGTCCTCCTCGCACAAAAGTAACAAAAATTTTATATACTCATGTTTTTGTAACTCCCCCCCCCCCGAAAAATACTCTCACCCCCCCCCCCCTAACAACAATCCTGGATGCACCATTGTAAATCGTATGTGGTTTTTCTTTAGTTTAGCGTCAAACTCATATTTCAGAAGCAGAAACCTAATATCTAGATTTAGAAGTACTGATCCCAAGCAATGTGGTAAAGAGGGATTGACCACACGTATTTCAGTGACAGAATATTTTTTTTCAATCTGAAATTATTTTTGAAAAGGCAAAATCCACCTTTGTATCGTAAAAACTTGTTTACTTCCTAAGGAGACAAGCATAGACGATATTGCGACATTTTATGCCAGGGCTGCATCAAAGTCACGTTTGTTGACTAAAAAGCAAAGTTTTATTAATGATCGAGGCCGCATGCAAGTGGGGAGATTTACCGGGTTTTTACCCCTCCTTCGGCCAATTTGTTTTGGCTTACTCGCAAAAATGTAACAACAATTTTTACAAATTCAATTTGAAAGTTTTTGTAACTCCCCTCCTCCAAAAAATATTTCAGCCCCCCAAACAACAATCTTGAATGCGCCCTAGTCAATTATATATGGTTTTGGTACTTGTCTAAAATATAAAACACACTCGAGAACTTGTGCTGCGATTACCCGGTTTTTCACGCTGTCTATACCAGACAATAACCTTCGGCTTGTTGAGAAACCAAATAATAGCTGTTATTTTAGTTTAATATTTAGTTGGTATTTTGGTTAGGTTAGTTTTTGTTAGTTTTCGTTACTATAGCATTGTATTTTCATAATATTTTGTTTTATTTCAAGCAGTCACCAAATTTCAATTCTCGAGTGTGTTTTATATAATAGACAATTATCGTGGTTTTTCGTAATTTTAGATTCTAACTCATCTTTCAGAAGAAAAAACCTAAAATGATTCCTAACGTTGAGAAGTTCCTCAACAAGATTACCCCCTTTGGAGACACTAAGCGTAGACAGTAATATTATTTTCAGACCCAAGATATCTAGCTTCTCTAATGGAGGGAGAGAAAAAGAGAGAGGGGGATTACAAAATTACCTTAAAAAAAGTTTCAAAAATTGATAATATAATGTGTAAAAATTGTGTCGTAAAGCTATGGGAATCACATAAACTCAGCATTTTCAGAACTAAATACAAAAGCTAAATAAATTTAAATTTGAACTCTGACTCGATTCCGATAGCATTATCAAATAACCTGATACTAGATTGAAGGATAGCATGTAGAGGATTTAAACAGGATTCCAACTTAAAGATTTGTTTCTACAAAATCACCCCTTTCTTTTCATAAAGTTCACTGAAATCAGATATACAACTGGGGGTATTGGGAGACGCGGCCTTAGTGGTGCGCAAGGCCTTGTGCCGCCGGCAATACGCGGGGCCTGACGTTATGGTCGTCATATAGCGGGAGCAATAATAATGCAGTCTCTGGCGAGACTCATACCAATGTGATTCATAGGGTTTAGCGGGAGCGTTGTGGTTTAGGGCCAAAAGCGGGTCTAACGAAGGAGGGTTTTGACAGTTTTAAAACCACTGGCCCCGCTTAATATAAAGAGGGAGCGCACATTTGGGAACTCAAGTCGTACATTCCGGCGTTTTTTCTGTGAGTCCCCTCATGAAGTCACAAAATCACTCATGTGATTGTAATTCATAACATATGTGGCCCTGTTAGCGCGAGGCCCAGTGCGGTAGCACCACTTGCCACCCCCAAAGGACGGCACTGGCTATTAGAGGGGTCGGAATCGAAAGTCCATACTAGATACTTAAAACCAATAATAATCTAGTATGAAAAAAAATTTTGAGTTATCAGATTGTCCAGCTGTGATGCTAGGTAACTTCATGTTGCTCCTTACTTTCAGTTGAAAAACTTCTTTTTAATTTAATTTCTGATTGTTTTTTAAACAATGCTGGGAAATCTAGCGCCCCTTTCATAGAAATGTCCCTTCCCCCATGGAAAGATCCTCCCACATAACCTCCGATCCCCCCCACTACCAGCAAAAAAATCCCCGCCTGAAAACGTATGTATATTTCCCAATAAACAATACTATATGTAAACAATGGGTAAAGTTCATAACTTTCAGCCCTCCCCCGGGGACTTTGGCGGATTAAGTTATCCTAAAAGACATAGGTAGCGTACTATATTTTCGACCATGCGTAAAAAAATGGCGGTCTGAAAAGTTTTATTAGGTTACCATGGGAAAAAAATGAGCGTCTGACGGGGCCTTGTTACCCTCCATGTCCTTTGGTCACATAAAAAGGACACTAGAATTTTTAATTTTGGCTTCAAAGAGTCCTTATACGATATTTTAGGACCACTGGGTCGATACGATACCCCACGGGGAAAAGAAAAAACAAACACGCATCCGTGCTCTTTCTTCTGGAAAAAAAATACAAAATACAAATACAAATTATATTTAATACCTAGATTAGCCGCGTCTATGTATTAAATATTTAGTTAAAATATACCCCCAAAATCGTTTCTCTCGCTCATGCTAAGCTGATTATCTCCGAGTGAAGACAGAGAACCGATTTCATTACAGATCAAGAACAAAGTGTGGTCGCTATAACACGTAAGTACCCAATATGCTAATCTAGTAATTATATTGAAATTTTAGCGAAAATTGTTTCATCAGGTCAAGAATGTGACAATATTTTATTTATTTCACTTTTGTTGGTTTGACATTACGAACAAACTGTTGATGAGAAATAAGTGGAAAAAAATATCAAACAAACAATATCTACAAAGTTAGTTTCTCAAATGGGACTATAACCAGTCTAGGCATTAGATCCCATTTTAACAGTAGTGATTATTATACTGGAAAAAGCGTGAATGGCAAATGTATAAGTATATTTATTTTTTTGCAAGCTAACTTTCAAAAGATCGCCCGTGATTCGGTATAATTTGAAAATAAATGAATTAGGAAGATTCTATCATTTCCATGCTACGTTTTCATTACTTTTTTGTGGATTGGTAATATATTCATATATATAAATTAATGAAACGTATATAATTAAATTATATTCGGATTTGTTAAACAACTTTGAATAAAACAATAGTCAAAGACATAATTTCCATTTTACTGTAACCAAATACATCGAATGGGACATCCAAAATTAGATACTTTTAGAATTGTCTTGAGTTTTGCTTTATTTTATTCTTCTGTTTTTATTTACCATGATGAAATTGTTTAAATAACTGAGTCCCATAAATTACGGAGAAGAATATTACAAAATAGTATAGTCAAGAACTTTGACTTGTCTTTTTGTCAGACTGTAACTGTAAGGCAAAACTGCATTTTGTTAAACCAACCATAACCACCTACTCTAAAGGCATTACATTCACCCTTCATGACGGATCCGCCATTATTTCTTTGAATGAGAAATAGCAAAGTAGAGCCCATCTAGCGGTAACAATTAATGCTTTTTCAAGCAAGTTTACATTATTTTTTACAGAAAATTCAAAGCAATTTTAAAAATCTGGAACAGTGAATAAATAGATCTGAAGCTAATGAACAATATGGTAAAAAATTCTTATCTTTTTTGTTGAAATAGTAGCTTCAGCTTAGTCGCAAAATTCCTTTTTTAAAAAAAAAAAATTTTCTTTAAAAAAAAAACTGAAGCAAATTTAAGAAAAGTAATGCGGTGAATTTATAAAGTTAAATCTCAGCTATGGAATAATACCAAAATTTTTACCTTTCGTTGAAACTTGAAGAC
This sequence comes from Artemia sp. Qi Xiang Cuo, assembly GCF_049724085.1. Lineage (NCBI taxonomy): Eukaryota > Metazoa > Arthropoda > Branchiopoda > Anostraca > Artemiidae > Artemia > Artemia sp. Qi Xiang Cuo. The sequence continues at coordinate 20,647,776 of NC_142808.1, read as the reverse complement.
GGTACGCGATCTATTTAAAATTGGCCAAAAACATGCATGGTAAGCATAAACCTATAATAATTTTTTGAAGATATATCTTCAAAAATTGTAGTGAGAACCAGATAAAGAACCAGTTCTCACTACTTTTTTGAAGATATGTCTGAAAATTCCCTGTTCGACACGCATTGCCAGCCCAGTCTTGATGCAACCTATTGCCCAAAATACTTGATAAATACTTGATAAAACCAATGTTATATTTACCTTTTGCATTATTACAGCCCACTATATATACATTCATATAAATTTACATGCAGTGTTACAGCCATACCAATTATTCTCCTTTCCTTTTTTATTCTTTAATAATAATTTCTGGTCGTTTTGAGTTTGAATTATTGTAGGCTTCTATTTCTACTGATCTTAAGCTTAATATGGCCTTTATTTTTCTTTAAAAAAACTTTTTCGTAAAGTTTTCGTAGTATATATATATATATATATATATATATATATATATATATATATTATATATATATATATATATATATATATATATATATATATATATATATATATATATATATATATATATATATATATATATATATATATATATATATATATATATATATATATATATATATATATATATATATATATATATATATATATATATATATATATATATATATATATATATATATTTATATCGGCGCGTACAAACAGCTCCTCTCATTTGATCTGCCATCAGCGGTCCCATTGCTCTGGAACACGTAATTTGGCAGAAATTTTCTCAAAATGCCTTTGAAACCAACTTGAGACTTCGAAACCTATTTTTAATTCCTAAAAACATCTAATAATAATATTACACTACTAACTACCGGTTTTCATGTATGTATTGGAATAAATTAATTTAAAATTAGTTTCTTCAACATTAGTGTTCCAACGTTGAAGCCAAGTTTCGCGTCCAAGAGAAATCTGACTTGTCTACCCGTGAAAAGATCTGACTTGGCTTATGTTTATACCTGCAAAAACGTTCTCCGGAGCACTCGCACCCCGGTCCGGGTTTTTATAATGGGTGAGATAGAGAATGATCATACTGCTAATTATATAAACTGTGGTCTAAAGTGAGTGGAGAGTAATTAACCCCCTCTCACGTTTACCATTTCCCCAAAAACATTCAATCAAAGTTTAGAGATAGCTATTTTGTTCAACGTATTTGAATGTTCTGGAAATTATGTATTTAAGGATGAAAAAAACCCCCAGAGCCCCTAGGGCAAAGGTTGTAAGTTATGACCTGGGTGCATATAGATCGAGTTGTCGTAAAAACTTCAAAAGGGGCTCATTCAATTTGAAATTTAATGAGCCCCCTCTCACGACCACCATTCCCCCGAACACATCCAATCAAAATTTTCAGATAGCCAGTCTGTTCAACGTAGTCGAAAGTTCTAGAACTTCGGTCTTTGAGAATGACAACCCCCCACCCCGAGCCCTCAGGACAAGGGTTGTAAGTTATGCCCTGGTGGTATATAAGGTTATTATTGAAAGTGTTGTATGTGGAGGGGCGACTAACGCCCCTCTCACGCCCTCTCACGCCCAACATTTCCCCAAATACATCCAATCAAAATTTTGAGATATCCATTTTATTTAACGTAGTTGAAAGTTGGGATGACAACCCCCCTAACAGCCCTTAGGGTAAGGGTTGTAATTTATGCCCTGGGGGCATACAAGATGTTTATCAAAACGCTCTGTGTTAATGCTAATTCCCAATAAGGCATCTCAGCAGTATCCCAAGAACGACTGAGGGTATTATGTTCAAACTTTTGGGGCCATTTCTTCTCTTAAAATTTAACCAAATCAAAATAGCGTAAGTGTATCCAAGCTATTACAGTAATTAAACATATTTTTACGAATGGTATCAAGTTTTCCATTTCAGGTCAACTAGAGGAGGTATGAAACTAAATTAAATACTACTATTTGTGTCCAGATTTTTAAAAGGGTGGATGTTGTTAAAAATTGCTGAAAATTTTTCTCCATCTTACAAATAGCAGGCTAAACCATAAAGCCTTAAAAAAACGAAAAGATTTAAAATATTATTTTCTTTTTCCTTGAAAAGACGATGTCAAGATAAAACGAACAGAAATTAATTGAAAACCTTTTTCTACAAAATAAGTTTTTCAAAGAAAAGTAAAGAACTCAGAAATTAAAGAGCTCAGAAATTAATATTTATCGCCTTATATTTCAACTCCTAGAATCAAAAGATTTACTGAAAGAAATCTGAGCAGATTCAAGATCATCAGAGGCAACCTTGTAGCGTTGCCTATAGTAAAGGCCATACGGCTCCAATGTTTTATTAATTTTTTTTTCCAGAAGCACTTCATATGGAAAGGGGTCGTCTTAGAAACTTCAAAGGGGGCTCATTCGATTGGAAATCGAGTTCTAGTGCCCTTTTTAATAGTCGAAAATGATTGGAGGGCAACTAGCCCCCCCACGCCGATCATTCCCCCAAACACATCCAATCAAAATTTTGAGGTAGTCATTTTGTTCAGCGTAGTTGATTTCCAGATAAAAAATATATTTTTGAGGAGGACAGCCCCCACAACCCTCAGGGCAAGGGTGTTAAGTTATGCCCTGGGGGCATATAAGGTTTTTATAGAAGGCGTTGTCGTAGAAACTTCAAAACAAGCTCATTCGATTGTAAATTCAAAGGGCTAGTCCCCTTTTTAATAGTCGAAAGTGATTGGAGGGCAACTAGCCCCGCCCCCATCAATCACCCTAGCATATCCGATTAAAATTTTTAGAGAGCCATTTTGTTCAGCGTAGGCTAGTTGATTTCCAGATAGAAAATATGTTTTGAGGAGAACACTTTCTAACACCTCTCTGAACCGGAGATTTAAGTAATGCCGTGGGGGCATATAATTTTTTTATACAAGGCGTTGTCGTAGAAACTTCAAAAAAGGCTCATTCGATTGGAAATTCAAAGGGCTAGTGCCCTTTTTAATAGTCGAAAGTGATTAGAGGGCAACTAGCCACCCCACCCCACGCCCATCATTCCCCCAAAGACATCCAATCAAAATTTTGAGACAGCCATTTTGTTCAGCGTAGTTGATTTCCAGATAGAAAATATGTTTTTCGGTGAGGAAACTCCCCCACAACCCTCAAGGCAAGGGTTTTAGGTTATGCCCTGGGGGCATATAAGTTTTTTTTTATACAAGGCATTGTTGTAGAAACTTCAAAAAAAGCTCATTCGATTGGAAATTCAGAGGGCCGGGGCCCTTTTTAATAGCCGAAAGTGATTTGAGGGCAACTAGCCCCCCCCCCCACCTTTCCCCAAACACATCCAATAAAAATTTTGAGACAGCCATTTAATTAAACGTAGTTTTAAGTTCTGGAAATTAGGTCTTGGAGGATGACAACTCCCTCACAACCCTCAGAGCAAGGGTTGTAAGTTATGCCCTGGGGGCATACAAGGTTTTGCATAGACAACGTTGTCGTAGAAATTTCAGAAAGGTTTCATTTGATTATAAATTTAAAGGGCTGGTTCCCTTTTAGAAGTAAAAACCTATTTTATTGCAACTGACACCCCTTCCACGCCCACCATTTCCCCAGATACGTCCGATCAAAGCTTTGATCCATCTCTTTTGTTCATCGCAGTTTAAAGCTCTGAAACTAATATGTTTCAGCAGGATACTCCTTCCACGGTATTCAGGGATAAGGTTTATAAGTTATGCCCTGGGGGCGTATATGATTCTTAAGGAAGGAATGTTCGTATAAACTTCAGAGAGGGCTCATTTTATTGAAAATTGAAAGTTCTAGTTCACTTTTTAAGCGTCAAAAGATATTGGAGGGTAACCAGCTCCCCCCCCCCAAGCTCACTTTTCCAAAATGCATCCAATAAAAATTTTAAGATAGCTATTTTGTTAAAAATTCTTCAAAGATCATATAAAAAAAATTCCTGTGTTGACACAACCCACCAGGGCCCGAGGGCAGGCGTTGTAAGTTATGCCTTGGGAGCATGCATGGGTCTTATGGAAGGGATGCTCGTATTAACTTCAAATAGGGATCATTTGATTGGAAACTGAGAGTTCTAGTTCACTTTTTAAGAGTTAAAAGAGATTGGAGGGCACCTAGCCCCCCCCCCCTCCCCCCCCTTTTTTCCTCAAACCCACCCGATAAGAAGTTTGAGATAGATTTGTTTGAAAATAGTTCAAAGACCATATAACAAAAGCTCAGGGGTCAACACAGCCCCCCAGGGCCTGAGGACGGGTGTTGTAAGTTATTCCCTGGAGGAATATATAGTTCTTATTGAAGGGATATTCGTAAAAAATTCAGAGATGGCTCATTTGACTGGAAATTGAAAGTTCTAATTAAGTTTTTTCGAGTCAATGGAGGGAACTAGCTCCCCAATGCCCATTTTCCCCCAAATGCATCCAATAAACATTTTGAGATAGGCATTAGATTAAGAATTTCTCAAAAGTCAGATAACAAAAACTCAGGTGTCGTCACAACCCCCCAGGGCCCGGGGACAGGTGTTGTAAGTTATCCCCTGGGGCATATATTGTTCGTATGAAAGGGATGCTCGTATAAACTTCAGAGAGGGTTCATTTGATTGGATATTGAAATTTCGATCTCACTTTTTAATAGTCAAAAGAGATCCGAGGGCAGCTATCCCCCAACCCATTTGATGAAAATTTTGAGATAGACATCTTGTTAAAAATAGTTCAAAGGTCGAATAAGAAAAATTTCGGTGTCAATAGAACCCCCCAGGGCACAGGGGAAGGCGTATACCCTAAGGGCATGTATGGTTCTTATGAAAGGGATGCTCGTATAAACTTCATAGAGGGCTCATTTGATTGGAAGTTGAAAGTTCTTGCTTACTTTTTAAGAGTCAAGAGAGTTAAACTAGCCCCACCCCCACGCTCTTTTTCCTCCAAACCCGTTCCCTACAAATTTTGAGATAGGCAGTGTTTTGGAAATTGTTCAGAAATAAGATAACAAAAACACCCCCCAGAGCCCGGGAGATAGGTGTTGTAAGTGTTGTCCTGGGGGCGTTTATGGTTGTTATGAAAGGGGTGCCCGTATAAACTTCAGAGGAGGATCATTTGATTGGAAATTGAAAGTTCTAGTTCAATTTTTAAGAGTCAAAAGATATCCGAGGGTAGCTAGCCCCCCCTCCCCCCACACACCCTTTTTCCCTAAGCCCATCCGATAAAAATTCTATAATAGCCATTTCATTAAAATAGTTCAAAGGTCAGATAAGAAAAGATCCTGTGTTGACGCAACCCGCCAGGCCCCGGAAGCAGGCGTTATAATCACTGCTGTGGGGGCATATATAGTTTTTATGGAAGTGATGCTTGTATACACATTAGAGAGGGCTCATTGGATTTGAAATTTCTTGTTCACTTTTTAAGAGTCAAATGATATCGGAGGGCAACTAGCCCCCCCCCCCTCCGACACGCTCTAAATGAATCAGATAAAAATTTTAAGATAGATATTTTGTTAAAAATAGTTCAAAGTTCTGTTAACAAAAAACTCCGGTGTCGACACTGCCCCCCAGGGCCTGGGGGTAGGCGTTGATAGTTATGCCCTGGGGGCATATATGGTTGTTATGGAAGGGATGCTCGAATAAAATTCCTAGAGGGCTCATTTGATTGGAAATCGAAAGATGTAATTTACTTTTTAAGAGTCAAAAGTGATTGGAGGGCAGCTAGCCTCCCCCCACACTCCATTTATTTTTTCCCAGAGGCACTTCATATAGAGGGGGTCGTCGTATAAACTTCAAAGGGGGCTCAATAAATGAAACCCAAAACGAACAGAAATTAAATAAGCAATCATAGCAAAAACATACAACAAGTAATAATATAAATGGATAAATAGATCTTAAATCGAGTAATGCTTAGATTGAATATGAATATCAAGTTTAAAATGAAAAAAAAAAATTTCCTATTGAAGTATAAATGAAACTTAAGACTAGTATGCTTTATCATTTGAAACTAGTCATTTTTATAAACTATAGTTGCTTCCCTTTTTTTTTTTTTTTTTTTTTAAAAAAAAAATACTTTTGAAAAAAAAATAATCCCAATATTCAGAGTTCAAAGTCTATAACCTGCCTTAATATAAAAGACTTTTGAAAAAAAAAAAATCCCAATATTCAGAGTTCAAAATCTATAACCTGCCTAATTTTTTTGGAAGATCTATTTATGATCCTTCTATCCAAAGGTAGGGAGTATCTTTCAAGAGAGGAAACTGGCTCTAGTGTCGATAATAATAATAAAAAAAAACACCAGTGCCATCTAACCTTTGGCATTTCGTATGGCAAGATTCGCATTTCAGATAAAAAAACAGATGCGCGCACTAAAAAAGGCCAATAAATTGAGAAGAAGAAGAAAAAAATGGCATCATAAACTAAAATTGGGAAGACCAGTCAGGTTTGACCGGTCGCTGAATGACCTGGCCTCCCCCAGGCCATTCAGCGTGTCCCCAGGTGGCGATAGAAGAACGCTCTACAGATATGTAGGGTACCTCCATAGGAGGCACGGACCAAGGGGGGACCTTGTCCCTGGGGGTCCGTAATAGAATCTGGGGCAGCCTCGCCCGGGGTCATAAATACAGGTGGAGGAGGAAGAAGGCCCCTCAAATGTACACTCAAAATGGTCCACTAGTTTGTCAACAAGACCCATGAGTTGTAAACCTTCTCCCAGTAATGGGTTAAATTGCATGGTGATGCAGAACACCATCGCTGGAGGATCCTCTATAGAAGGACAACTGCGGCAGTGCGTAAGATCCAGATCTATGCACAACGGCCTCTGCAAAGGGCTGCCTCGACCCTTTTGGGGTACCTGCAAGACTGGGGACCTTGCGGTCAACTCTATTCCCACTTGAGTAGTGGCGCCACTCGAGAAAATTATAGCCTAGTAAACGACACAGCATTCGCACGGGATTCTGACTAATGGACAATTCTTCTGAGCTTGGTTTGTTTTGATGGGCGTTTTCGGGCTGAAAAACCACTTTCTAGCTAATTTATCTATTATGGGCTGCCTACCCGTAGTAGCATAATATTTGTAGGCTTGGATATATAATGAGTCGGAGGTAATGGGCTTGAGATTGTCTGTGCAGGATTTCGACTCTTGTTGATAGAAGAGCATCGCCAAGTGCTGAAAACCATGTTGTGACCAAGATGGGCCCAGGATTGCACAAAGCCTCCATTCATGAAGGTCCCAGGGACTTCTTGCTGTCCAGTTGTAAACCGGCTTAAGCACTTCGGTGTAGACTTAAGAAGATATGTGATCCCCGTCCTGCACTGATATCCGGGATCATTGCTTTTCCTGAGGCGAAAATAATTTCAATAATTTAAAGAACATGAAAATTGGAACTTGGAATGTTACGACGTTAAAAAATGACTATCGCATCGACATTTTGACTGACGAATTCAAACGATTTGAATTGGATTTATTAGGAGCTTCAGAAACTCATATCCCAGGGGCAGGAAGCATGAAATTAGGTGATATAGAATTTGTTTACTCACGCAGAAAGGATGGGGTACATAGACAGGGAGTAGGGCTCATGATGAATAAGGAAGCTGTTAAGTCTTGTTTAGCCTGGGAAGGTATTAATAATAGAATACTAATTGCTCATTTTATGACTAGAAAGTTCAGGGTATCAGTTATAGTAGTATACGCCTCTGTAGAACCGACTGACGGAGATACTAGTGACTCAGATGAATTTTACTTACAGTTACAGGAGCAAATAGACAAGGTCCCCGGTAGAAATATGATGTTATTACTGGGAGATTTTATTGCCCAGGTTGGTAGAAATAGGGATAGACGGGTATCCCAGCTTAGGTAAATTTGGTGTAGGAAAAGAAAACAGTAATGGATACAGACTCTTGCAATTTTGTAGGTATAACAATCTAGTTATAACCAATACGGTGTTTGGTCATAAAATGGCTCATAAGTTAACATGGTATTCACGTGAAGGTAAGACAGCAAACCTTATTGATTATGTTACAGTAAACCGAAGACTGGCAGGATCAATACAAGATACTAGGGTATATAGGAGTGCTGTTATTGATGTTAAAAGTAAAGATCACCATCTAGTAGTGTCAAGGGTTAATTTAAAGCTGAAATATCGGAAGGGTAACTACCTCCCGGGAAGTTATGATGTTAGTAGACTTCAGGATGAGAATTTGAGAGAAACTTTCCAGGAACAGTTGAATACTAAACTTCAGAGTTTAAAATTTGATAATGTGGAAGATGGTTGGAATAATTTTAGAAAAATAATTTGTGAAGTTGCTGAAGGTGTATTAGGGAAGAAAGCTAGAACTGCAGCTAAGAATATTAGTGAAAAAGCTTTATGTTTAATAGAAAGGAGAAAGGACTTTTACAAGAATTATCTGAGTGATAGATCGTATGAAAACAAAAGAAATGTAAAGAAAGTGGAGAAAGCATTAAAATATGAACTAAGGAGGTGTGAAGTGGAGGCCATGGATAAAATTGCCGAGGATCTGGAAGATGCAGCTAGACGGCAAAATGGTAATTTATTGTACTGGCACGTTAACAAATTGAGAGAGAGTAGTCAATCCGGACTTGTCCCAGTTAAAGATAGAAATGGGGTCGCAATTAGCGATAAGGAAAAAACTAAAGCGAGATGGGCCGAACATTTTGAGAACTTGCTTAATCGAGATAGAGTTGCAGGAAAAAATATAGACGAAAATGAAAAAGTTTGTGATACCTTGGATGAGAAGGAAGATTTGTTTTGTGAGGAGGAATTAGCAACAGTACTAAAAGGTTTAAAGAATAATAATGCTCCAGGTGCTGATAGGGTGGTAAATGAGTTTCTTAAATATGGTGTCTCTGAGGTTAGAAGTACGTTATTGAAAATTATGAATTTGATTTTTGAAAAAGGGGAAGTACCTAACGATTTTAGGAAAACCTTAATTAAGCCACTTTATAAGAAAGATGATAAAAGTGAATGTGTTAATTATCGAGGCATTAGTCTGGTCCCTGTAGGTAGCAAATTATTTAGTAACATGGTAATTTTTAGACTGAGAGATACCTTAGACAAAGTTTTAAGAGAAAAGCTATACGGTTTTAGAAAAGGTAGAGAATCCGTCAACCCAATTTTCACTCTTAGGTTAATAATTGAAGAGTACCTGAGTTGTGAAATAATTTTGGTCATCAGTTTTATAGATTATGAGCAAGTGTTCGATTCTGTTGATAGAAGAGTTTTAGCAAAGGTCTTATCCTTGTATGGTATACCAGACAAATACACTAAAGTGATTAGTGCTATGTACGAGAATAATGCAGCTACGGTTAAGGTAGGACACGTGGTTAGCAGCTGGTTTTCTATTAAATCAGGAGTTAAGCAGGGTTATGTTCTATCCCCCTTTATATGGATTATTTTGATGGACTTTGTTTTAAGGAGCACAGGAAAGGCAATGGGAGACCACGGAATCAAATGGGGAGGAAAAAGTCTCCTGGACTAGGATTATGCTGCTGATTTAAGCATCCTAGGTGAAAGTTTTATCAAAATGAATGAAGTTTTAGAGGTTTTGCGAGTTCAGGGTGCTAGAATTGGTTTGGAAATTAATGTAAGAAGACTAAGTCACTAAGGCTAGGAATAAGTGAAGATGAAAAGGTGACGTTGGGTAATAAATAGATTGATCAGGTGGGCAGCTTCACTTACCTTGGTAGCATTATTAATAAAGATGGTGGGAGCAGTGAAGATGTTAAAAATAGAATAGCCAAGGCTCAGGGTGTTTTTTCACAGTTAAAAAAAGTCTGGAAGAATAGGAAGATAAGTCTGCAAACCAAGATTAGAATATTTGAAGCTACAGTGATGACAGTGGTCAAATATGGCTCTGAAGCATGGACGCTCCGAAAAACGGATGAAGATTTGCTAGATGTTTTCCAGAGAAATTTCTTAAGGATTATTCTGGGCACCCGGCTGACTGACCCTAATTCAAACGATAGGCAATAAGAAAAATGTGGTTTAATACCGCTCTCTAGAGCTATAATGAAAGAAATGTTGAGGTGGGTAGGGCAAGTTGTGCGGAGGAAGGATGACAGATTGCCGAAGATTGTCCTTTTCGGCCAACCATCTAGGGCTAAACGGAAAGCAGGTCGTCCCCGTCTGGGGTGGGAGGACATCATAAAGAAAGATTTAAAGGAAATGGGAACTTCTTGGGCGTGTGTAAAAAGGGAGGCTTTGAATAGATTGGGTGGAGGAGGAGAGTGCGTAGCTGTGTTGGCCTCAGGCGGCTTGGTGCTGCGGTAAGTTTTTAGTAGTAGCAGTAGTAGTAGAAGCATTTTTGACTGATTACATGCACTTTTGTTATCAAAATTTTCTGTTCTCAGTCTCTGGCTTGACAAGAAAGATATTTTCCTTAGTTCTCTGGTATGTCTGAGAATTAAATAAAAAAGTGAATTAAAGAAGGTCTAACAAAAAAAATACTTGCCAATATCTAGGGTGGTATTTTACATTACTTTCTGGCTAATATGCTGAATTATTCCCATCAACAATAGAGATTACAATTAAAGAAACTAAAAAAAGAAATAGGTACTCAGTATACTGGCAATATAGATAAGTTATACAAAAACATGGAAGTTAAAGGTGCATTTGATAAAGATTACTAATGTGAACTCTGTATCTTCTGAATTATTGGCTTCTTTTTTTAACATCGATGATATTGGCTCTTGGTGGCCGAAATTGGATTCTCTTCAATGTAGCTCTAATTCTAATGTCCGATATGAAGCGGGGCATTACTTTTGGATAGGACTGAACTGGCACAGACAAACCAAATCTGACTACTTGTTATTTTTTTTTCTTTTTTACAGACGGGAAGAATCGCTCAGAGCTGTGAAACGTGAGGATTTGCTGGAAAATCTGAAAGTGGCATAAAGACTCTTCATATGCACGAGGCATTTTAAGGAAGAGCATTTTATGGCAGCAGATATTACTAAGCTAAACAAAGTCTTGAAGCCAAACGCCATCCCGTTTATTTTAGTCGGTGACGGTCAAAGTAAGACTTTATGTATTTTCATTAGCTATCAGTGGTGTAGTTGGGTGAGAAAGTCGGGGAAATGCGATCCATGGGGAAAGTAATCCATTTGTTTTCCTACGAAAAAAAAAGGCTCTCAGTTTCATCTGCTTAATTTTTAACCTTTGAGGCATCAGCTATTACGAGATGGTAGCTTTGTGAGGGTGAAAAGGGCAGCCCTCCCTACTCTTTTTTAAGGACTGTACGCCAAGGATAAGCTATTGCTTGAGATTCGCCAAAATAGATTCGCGACCTAATCAAATAAATGTTTGTAGCTGGTTTAACAAGCCAGGTTTGGAAGGTTCAGGCAACATTATTATGCACCAACTATTGTCCGACTTCTTGAGGACAAGGTATTTATTTCAGTTGGTGACTCCCTGCACTGGCGACATTGCCTTTACCGACATGAATATCAACCAGTACAACCCGATTTCGTTCGAAGTTGTGAATGTTAGTGGTAAGTGCTTAATTAGTTAGTTAACTTAGTAAATGAAAAAGTACCACTTTTGCTCATTAACAGCTTGTTTTTGTCCTCCCCCTCCTTATTTTTGTAAAAAAGCGTCTCTGACGTAGCATTACGTAGAATTCAATTTAACCATAAGAATACCTACCTAACCTAGAATGGTTATTTGTGTTCAATGCACCTTACAAAAGAAATGTGCGTTTGCATCTTTGACATCGACTCCGGACCTTACGTTTATATTTAGTTTTTGTTGCTAACATACTTGTATAGTTCTTTATTTATCGAAATATTTCAGCCTATCTGAGCATTTAGAGCGCAGCTCAGTGCTGCACTGCGCCCACCTGCATATTCAGTGGAGCTTTTATGCAATATAACTTCTACACCCCTCACCACTCCCCCTCTCTCCCTCTCTTCTCTTTTCTACTCTTCGTACATCGTTTTTTCTTTTCTTCTTTTTTTATAGAAGTAGGTTAGAGTAGATATGTTACAGTCATAACAATAAGTTTTTGCCACTGTTACAGGTGACATTGCCTTCACAGATATCGGTAGCAGCTCACTCAGTCTGAAGTTCTTTGGCTTTGTTAACCCTAGTGGTTAGTTTTGTTCAGTAAATTAGTTAATAAATCTAATAATGATCGTTATTACTCAGGCTCATTTACGGCCACTTATTTAATCTTTTGCCCTATACGTTATGAAAAAGACATAATTAATACTTAGAAACAAAAAAAAAAGCTATTTTGAATATAACCATTCATGATTTTGCCATTATTTTTTTTCTGTGATTTGATGGAGGGAAAGTCCCTGGATTCTATATGCATTAAATAAAAAAAACAAGTTTTTTTTTTTAACTGAAAGTAAGGAACGACGTTAAAAGTTAAAACGAAAAGAAATTATTCCTAATATGAAAGGGGCTGTCCCCTCCTTATCGCCTCGCTCATTACGCTAAATTTTTTTGTTGTTTAAGAATAAATAGTTTTGAGAAAGTCAAATTTTAGCGTAAAGAGCGAGGCGTTAAGGAGGGGACAGCCCCTTTCATATAAGGAATAAATTATGTTAGTTTTAAGTTTTAACGTCGCTCCTTACTTTCAGTTGAAAAAAAATTGTTTTTTGTAATTTAATTTTTGAAAGTTTTTGAATTAATTCAGGTTTTGATTTTTGCAAACGGTACATGAATAATCACACCAAAATTTTTATATTAATTTTAATTTTTTTTGGTTAAATGCCTTTCTCGAAACTTGTATTTGTATGTGTTTTTGTCTCTCTCACTCTTTTTGCCTGTGTGTCTGGGTGGGTGTGGTTTTATTCCAAGAGATGTCACTAGCGTTTTTAGTGACAGTTTCTTCGCTTGTTATAGAGTATTTGTCTCTCTCATTTTTATTACCTGTGAATTAGTGCGTGTTTTTGCTTATCCACAACCAATTAGGTATCGTTTAGTGCGTAGTAATCCACGTCTTCTTATGAGTATTGTAAACTATAATTCTTATTACATGTGTGTCTGGGTGGATGTTTGCTTACTCCAATGCATGTCTTTCTCGGTTTGTGTGTCTGAATCGACATATTTGTATGTGTTTTTGTCTCTCTCACTCTTTTTGCCTGTGAGTCTCGGCGGGTGTTTGCTTATTCCAATGCATGTCTTTCTCGGTTTGTGTGTCTGAATCTACGTATTTGTATATGTTTTTGTCTCTCTAACTCTTTTTGCCTGTGTGTCTGGGCGGGTGTTTGCTTATTCCAATTAAATGTGAATTTTTTACTTTTGTGTGTCTGAATCTACGTATTTGTATGTGTTTTTGTCTCTCTCACTCTTCTTGCCTGTGTGTTTGGGCGGGTGTTTGCTTATTCCAATGCATGTCTTTCTCGGTTTGTGTGTCTGAATCTACGTATTTGTATGTGTTTTTGTTTCTCTCTCTCTTTTTGCCTGTGTGTCTGGGTGGGTATTTGCTTATTCCATTGCATGTCTTTCTCGGTTTGTGTGTCTGAATCTATGTATTTGTATGTGATTTTGTCTCTCTGACTCTTTTTGCCTGTGCGTCTGGGAGGGTGTTTGCTTATTCCAATGCATGTCTTTCTCGGTTTGTGTGTCTGCATCTTTGTATTTGTATGTGTTTTTGTCTCTCTCACTTTTTTTGCCTCTGTGTCTGGGCGGGTCTTTGCTTATTCCAATGTATGTCTTTCTCAGTTTGTGTGTCTGAATCTACGTATTTGTATGTGTTTATGTCTCTCTCACTCTTAATGGCTGTGTTTCTGGGCGGTTGTTTGCCTATTCCAACTAAATATGAATTTTTTATGTTTTAAGTAAGTTTCATGCCATTCTAAGAGATGTAAAAAAAGTGAAAAAAATAGCATGTTAAAAAAAAATAAAAAATTCAATAAAAATAGTATTAAAAAATGGGGGGGGCTAAAAAGTTGGGGGGCCCTTCTGTGTCTCAAGCGCGCAAAAAAGTATTAAAAAATTGGGGGGGGGGCAAAAAGTTGGGGGAGAGGGGGGTGGCCCTTCTGTGTCTCAAAATCGCAAAAAAAAGTATTAAAAAAATGGGGATGGGGGGCCAAAAAGTTGAAATCTGAAGCTCTAACCTGAGGTTAGAGCACAATTTGTTGAAAGTTTGTTGGATTCGCCTTCTGTTAATAATCCAAATTTTGAAAAAATTAGTAAAAATGAACACTTGGTCTTACACGCACTACATAAAGATTACTCCAGGATTATTAAGAAAGTCGATAAAGGAAATACTGTTGTTGTATTAGATTCAGAGGATTACGACAAAAAGGTCAGATAAATTTTAAATGATTCTAACACATATGAACAATTAGCTACCGATCCCACAGAAAAATACGTCCAAGAAGTCTAAAAAGAGCTTTCTTATCTAAAAAGAATATGTGAGATCACAAATCAATTGTACAAAAGGTTTTACCCACGTGGATGCATGTCCCCTCGCTTTTATGGTCTTCCTAAAGTTCAAAAGCTCGGTAATCCACTTCGACCAATTGTTTCTTCTTTTAATTCTCCTACAGCAAAAACAGGGAAATTCTTATCAGTTGTATTTCGCCCACTAATTCAGGCTGAAAAATCCTATATTAAAAATTCCACTGATTTTGTTTCCAAGGTAAAACAAGTTTCTGTTAAACGAAATACAAGAATTGGCAGTTTTGATGCAGATTCAATGTATACCAATTGTGATCCTCAAAAGGCCGAACTGATTTTGGAGCATAAACTTAATTCTAACCCATCTATATCAGAAAAATCTACTCTTTCGAATCAGACACTTCTTTCACTTACAGCCCTTTGTAACAGAACTTCTTTTTACTTCCATTAAAGAGGTATTTTTTTATAGACAGAAATATGGGCTTTCCATGAGTACCCCCCTTTCTCCAAGACAGGCTGATATCTTCATGGAAGACCTTGACGAAAGGGCTATTTTGCAGTTTTTGTTAACCTAAATTTTGGGTTCGTGTTAAAGATGATATGTTTTTATTTGTGGGAGCATGGTGACGAGTCTCTGGATTCTTTTCTTCACTTACTCAACTCCTTGGATCCAAAACCCACACATAATGACCGTTACTTAAATTATTCCTCTAATCATTCCCCTGCTATGAAAAGCGGAGTTGTCACTTCTCTAGTTGATAGAGCATTGAAAGATTGTTCAACACGCTTCTTGGATTTAGAGCTCAACCACCTTAGAGATATTTTATTTGGGAATGGTTATCCAATTAGTTTAATAAATTCTGTAATTGCAAAACGCATTAAAAGATTATCAGATAGTAACACAGAAAACACAAATGAAAGGGAAAATTCAGTTTATCTTGGTCTCCCATAC
This sequence comes from Artemia sp. Qi Xiang Cuo, assembly GCF_049724085.1. Classification (NCBI taxonomy): domain Eukaryota; kingdom Metazoa; phylum Arthropoda; class Branchiopoda; order Anostraca; family Artemiidae; genus Artemia; species Artemia sp. Qi Xiang Cuo. The sequence continues at coordinate 20,632,493 of NC_142808.1, read as the reverse complement.
GTTAAAGGGGTTTCAGACCACATTTAAAAAAATCTAAGGAAAAATAACATTTACACTTATTATAGACCCAGAAAAACTATCAGGTCCCAAATTTATCAAGGTAAAGACCCTATCCCGATAGGTGAAAACTCCGGTGTCTACAGGATTCCTTGTTCGTGTGGTCTTTGGTATATCGGAAGAACTGATCAGCGACTAACTGATAGATTAACTCAGCATTCTAGTTCAATTAATAATACACTTAAAAAGCGGGAAAAAACAGAAAATTTTGACTCTGCCCTTGTAGAGCACATTTTTGAAAAACCAGACCATACTATTTTGTCTAATCAAGCTAGCCTTATTTCGTATGACAAAGGTATTGTCCAGCACTACAGAGAAGCTGTTGAAATTTATAAATACCAACATTTAGATCTAGCTTTAAACAGAGATTCCGGTAATTTAAGAATAAACGAGTCATATTTCGGTTTTCTCAAAAGAGAAGCCGATACTTTAGTAATCCCCGAATTAAACCTTAAACCTCTTTCCCAGTCATCTAATCAAACACGTGAACAACCCCTTAGGTCTCAAAGGGTGTCTGCAAGAAATGCATTAATTAAAATCCGAAATCCGATGACATATTTCTCCAACTTATTTAATTCCTGGTTCGTTTTGTTTGTGAGTGAATGAATTGTTTTCTTTTCTTTGTCAGTTGTTCGCTAGTATCCGTCGATGGCAGTTTATAATTTTTTGGATTTTGTGGAAATCGCGGAGATTGGCGAATGACTCGCTTTTATGGTTGTTAGGTATTCGGTTTTAACTCTTATAAATTTTGGCTTTTATTGAATTTTATTCGTTTTTTTAATTTTTTGGTTTCTTCATTGTTTTTTTGGTTCTTTTCACATTGATTTTCCGCGTTTTTTTTTTTTTTTCTTAGGCACTTTCCTTGAATATATTATTCCGTTTCGCGCTGAAAAAGAGAGGCGTTTGTCCTCTCGAAATATTCACTTTGTTTTTTTCAGTATTTTCATTTGACCAATAAAAACCCCATTTTTGCTCGTTTTTCTTTCTTTATGAGATACTGAACACATCTGTGAAGTAAAGCCAAGTTAAGTCGCAAAATCCTCTTTGCTGATTTGTGGTAGATGTATGCTTGGTAGATTATTTGATTCTATTTTTGTTCATTTTTTGGTTTAATGGAGTTCTTTACTTTTTTTTGAAAAACTTATTTTGTGCAAAAAGTTTTTGTCATTAATAATTTATGTCCGAGTTATATTAAGATAGTCTTTTTCAGGGAGAAAGACTGAGCCTTTCCTGAAGTTAAACAACCATCCCTTCCATAAGAACCTTTTATACCCCCTGGGCATAACTTACAAACCTTGCCCCTAACCTTTGGGGTTTGCTTCAACCCCAAAAGCCTTGCTATAGGATATTTAGACTATTTTGAATAGAATGCCCATCTCAAAATTTCTACTAGTTTTACGACAACAGTTTTTATATGATCTTATGCCCAGGGTATAACTTACAACCTTAGCCCTAAGGTCTGTTAGGGGTTGTCATGCTCAAAAACATAATTTCCGGACCCTTCAACTACGTTCAATAAAATTGCTATATCAAAATGTTGATCATAAGTGTTTGGGGAAATGATGGGTAATGGGGGGGATACACCCTCCGATCACTTTTGACTATGAATAAGGGCACTAGCCCTCACAGTTCACAATCGAATGAGTCATTTTTGAAGTTTATACGACAACGCTGGCAAAGACCTAATTTCCAGAGCTTTAAACTACGTTGAACAAAATGTCTATCCCAAAATTTTGATTGGATGTGTTTGGGGAAATGGTAAGCTTGAGAGGGGTGTTAATTGCCCTTCAATCACTTTCGAATATTAAATAAGGAACTAACGCTTTCAATTTCCAACCGAATGAGTCCTTTTTGGAGTTTCTACGACAAAGCTTTCTATAAAACCTTATATGCCCCCAGGGAATAACTTACAAGCCTTGCTCTGAGGACTATGGGGGGAGTGTCATCCTCAAAGGCGTAATTTCCGGACTTTTCAACTACGTTAAACAAAATGGTTATCTCAAAAATTTTATTTGATGTTTTTGGGGAAATGGTGGGCATGGGAAGGGTGTTCGTTTTCCTCCAATCACTTTTGACTATTAAACAGAGCACTAGTCCTTTGAATTTATCAAAGTTTCTATAACAACGCTCTCTATAAAAACCTTATATGCCCCCAGGGCATAACTTACAACCCTTGCCCTGATGGGTGTGGCGGTGGGGGAGGTTATCATCCTCAAAGACCTAGTTTCTAAAACTTTTAATTACTTTGAACAAAATGCCTATCTAAAAATTTTGATTGGATGTGTTTGGGGTAAAGGTAGGCGTGAGAGGGGGGTTAGTTGCCCTCAAATCACTTTTGACTATTAAAAAGGGCACTAACTCTTTTATATTTCTAATCGATAGAGCCCTTTTTCAAGTTTCTACGACAAAGCTTTCAATAAAAACCTTATATGCCCCTTGGGCATAACTTACAAACTTAGCCCTAAGGGCTCTGGGGGGAGTGTCATCCTCAAAGACCTATTTTCCAAAACTTTCATCTAAGTTGAACAAAATGGCTATCTCAAGATTTTGATTGGATGTGTTTGGGGAAATGGTGAGCTTAAGAGGGGGGCTAGTCTCCAATTACTTTCGACTATTAAAAAGGACACTAGCCCTTTCAATTTCCAATCGAATGAGCCCTTTTTGAAGTCTCTATGAAAACACTTTCTATAAAAACCTTATATGCCCCCAGGGCATAACATACAACCCGTGCCCTGAGGGGTTTGAGGGGTCTGTCGTCCTCAAAATCATAAATGCCAAAACTTTCAACTACGTTGAACAAAATGAACTACTATTTCAAAACTTTGATTGAATGGGTTTGGGGAAATGATGGACGTGAGAGGGGGGTTAGTTGCTCTCCATTCACTTTTGACTATTAAAACGGGCACTAGCCCTTTCAATTTCCAATCAAATCCGCCCTTTTTGAAGTTTCTACGACAAAACTTTCTATAGAAACATTATATGCCCCCAGGGTATAACTTACAACCCTTGCCCTGAGGGCTCTGAGGGGGTTTCCATCTTAAAAGACCTAATTTCCAGAAGTTTTAACTATATTGAACAAAATTAATATCTCAAAATTTTGATTGGAAAATTTTGATGCCCCCAGGGCATAACCTACAACCCTTGCCCTGAAGGCTGTGGGGGGTTGTCATCCACAAAGACATAATTTCGAGAAATTTCAACTACGTTGAAAAAAATGTCTTTCTCAAAATTTTGATTGTATGTGTGTGGGGAAATGGTGTGCGTAAGAGTGGGGTTAGTTGCCGCCCAATTACTTTTGACTATTAAAAAGGCCACCAACAATTTCAATTTCCAATGGAATGAAGTATTTTTGGAGTGTCTACGACAACGCTTTCTATAAAAACCTTATATGCCCCCAGGGCATAATTTATAACCCTTGTCCTGAGGGCTGCGGGGAGGGGAGGGGGTTTCATCCTTAAAGATCTATTTTCCAAAACTTTCAGCTACGTTGAAAAAAATAGCTATCAAAATTTTTTATTGTATGTGTTTCGGGAAAAGGTTGGCGTGAGGGGGGGGGGGTTACATATGTATATATATATATATATATATATATATATATATATATATATATATATATATATATATATATATATATATATATATATATATATATATATATATATATATATATATATATATATATATATATATATATATATATATATATATATATATATATATATATATATATATATATATATATATATATATATATATATATATATATATATATATATATATATATATATATATATGTGTATATCGACATTGAATTCCCATTTATTAACAATTTCCTGTAATTAATTACAGACCGGTGCTGAATGAAAGGCTTAGGTTTCAAATGTTATTTCATCTATCAAAAATAAAACTCATTTATACAATAATGATAAATACAGTTTTTAAAAATGCCAGATTAAAAAAAATTAAGTAAGCAATAAATGGGAATGAGACCTAGTTTCATAATACTCTGAATACTGCCGGAATTGTTTCAGGTCTTCTAAAGCGCAATGTGGATTTTGTATATCCATCAAATACTAAACAACCTTGAATCAATTTTTCTACAGAAGATACGACTTTTCTAGATTGAACGGAATTTATTGAATAATAAAGGAAAGACACTTAAAGTAGAAAAGAAACACAGCCATCTTGAGATCACAACAGAAACTTCGGAGCTTCATAACTTTGTTGAAACAGAGACTAAAAAATAATATAATCATTTAAAATAAAACTTGCAGTTAATTTCATCAAGGACAAGGACTTGCGGAGGATGGGTAGCTACGTGCTTGGATCCTGAAATCCTAAATTATTAATTGAATTTTAGGGAACTTCTTTTACAAATTACCGATTTATTTTATTATTGCACGCTCCCCAAAATCCTTTTCTATCATCTCCTTCCCCACCGGAAAAAATTCCCAAGTCTAGATCTAGGTCTAGGTCCGGATCTAGTCTAGGTCTTGCCTGATCTGGGTCATGGCTACAGTAAGAGAAACCTTAAAAAAAAAACAATGAAGAACGAAACGAAAAAAAGAATTAAAAGAAAAAAGGTGATATAAACTAGTTTTTCTGAATCTGTTTTTATAAGGACGGAAGAAAAACGAGATGAAATAGTTGGTAGATGGTAGTTCAAAATTGGCCAAAGCCAATTTTAACATTGATGATTATGCTGAACATGATATTGCATTTCAAATCCAAAATAAAGCTCACCTTTTTGGTTAACGTACTGTTTTCCTTAAAGGCCTATTTACAATGAGATTTAACTAATATCGAGAATTAGCTAGCGCTAATTTGAGCCAATCAGATTTTTGTAGAGCCTTCTGCTTGGCTGAAAAACTCTAAAAAATTATTGAATTAAATTGTAACTTTCTAAACCTCGTATTTTGAATGAGACTTAACCAGATTTGTCTGTAAGGTTATTTCCTCTTTGTAAAAGTAATTATAGTGTAAAAGTGTAATAGTTATTTCCAATGAAATTAGCCTCCTCCGAAGTTTATTCAACCACCTATTCAATAGAAACCCTACATGCCCGAAGGGCATAACTTTAAACACTTGCCTTGGGGCTCTGGGGACTGGGTCGACTCCGAAGTCCTTGTTATCTGATATTTGGACAATTTTGAACAAAATGGCTATCTCAAAATTTTTATCAGATGTATTTGGGGAAAAGAGGGTTAGATTGCAAGGGGTATAGTTTCCCTCCGGTCACTTTTGAGTCTTAAAAAGGAAGTAGAAATTTCAATTTCTAGTCAAATGAACCCCCTCTAGAGTTTATACGACCAACCCTTTCACTAAAATCTTATATCCCGCAGGGCACAACTTGCAACAATTGCCCCCGCGTTCTCGAGGGTTGTTTCACCCCCAGAGCTTCGTTATAAGATCTTTGAACTATTTTGAACAAAGTGACCATCTAAAATTTTTGATCGGATGAATTTAGATAAAAGAGGGCTTTGGGGGGTGGTGGTGGTGGAAAGATCTATTTGCCCTCCGATCACTTTGGATTCTTAGAAAGGGAACTACAACTTTCAATTTCCAATTAAATAAGCCTCTAAAGTTTATGAGACCACCCCTTCCACAAAAACCCTACATACCCCGAGGCATATGCTCACCCCCAGGCGGAAAATACCCTCCACGGAAAATACGCATAAAATACCTTTACCTGAAGGTCACATAAACTTTGGAGGATGCTCATTACGTCAGAAATTGAGAGTTAGTACTTGTTTATTAGTTGAAAGTGACTGGAGACCAACCAGCCACATGTGGGTATTTTCCGGGAGGGGGCAAATACTAGCCATGGTTATACATATATGAACAAGTTTTGCAGATCATTTACGCTAAGCCTGAATAAGGCTACTGTGGGGTGGTACCTCCCTTTTCATTGCAGAAAAACGTTTCAAACATTTATTATAATATTTTATTTTACTAAACTGATTCACATCATATTTAATTAATACGTATATACACAGTGATGTGTAAGTGCGCATTGGCTATTGTGATGGAGAAGAAGTGGGTAATTTTGTAGGCAGGTTGGGGGGGGGGGCTTTTGTAGGCTGGTCATGTGCCTCAAAACTGTATTCTACTGCCCAAATATCCTAACTATAATTAATCCTTCAGATAAATATAGAATGAGTTTTGGAGAAGGCGGAGGAGGGGGTAAAATTGATATCTAAGGTAGAGGATGTGTTGACCAAATTTTCACTCTTAGGTTAATAATTGAGAAGTGCCTAAGTTTTCAAACACCTTTGGTCCTCAGTTTTATAGATTATGAGCAAGCGTTCGATTCTGTTGATAGAGGAGCTTTAGTAAAGGTTTTATCCTTGTATGGTATACCAGACAAATGCATTAAAGTGATTAGTGCTATGTACGAGAATAACACCGCTGCGGTTAATGTAGGAAATGAGGTTAGCAGCTGGTTTTGTATTAAATCAGGAGTTAAGCAGGGTTGTGTTCTATCCCCTTTATATGGATTATTTTGATGGACTTTGTTTTAAGGAGCACAGGAAAGGCAATGGGAGACCACGGAATCAAATGGGGAGGAAAAAGTCTCCTGGACTTAGATTATGCTGATGATTTAAGCATCCTAGATGAAAGTGTGAGCAAAATGAATGAAGTTTTAGAGGTTTTGCGAGTTCAGGGTGCTAGTATTGGTTTGAAAATTAATGTTAAGAAAACTAAGTCACTAAGGCTAGGAATAAGTGAAGATGAAAAGGTGACGTTGGGTAATGAAAAGATTGATCAGGTGGGCAGCTTCACTTACCTTGGTAGTATTATTAATAAAGATGGTGGGAGCAGTGAAGATGTTAAAAATAGAATAGCCAAGGCTCAGGGTGTTTTTTCACAGTTAAAAAAAGTCTGGAAGAATAGGAAGATAAGTCTGCAAACCAAGATTAGAATCTTAGAAGCTACAGTGATGACAGTGGTCAAATATGGCTCTGAAGCATGGACGCTCCGAAAAGCGGATGAAGATTTGCTAGATGTTTTCCAGAGAAATTGCTTAAGGATTGTTCTGGGTACCCGGCTGACTGACCGTATTTCAAACAATAGGCTATACTGGAATACCGCTTTCCAGGTCTATAATGAAAGAAAGTTTGAGGTGGTTAGGGCATGTTGTGCGGATGAAGGATGAAAGATTGCCGAAGATTGTTCTTTTCGGCTAGCCATCTAGGGCTAAACGGAAAGCAGGTCGTCCCCGTCTGGCGTGGAAGGACGTCATAAAAAAAGATTTTAAGCAAATTGGAACTTTGTGGGCGGGTATAAAGAGGGAGGCTTTGAATAGATTGGGATGGAGGAGGAGCGTGCGTAGCTGTGTTGGCCTCAGGCGGCTTGGTGCTGCGATGAGTTGTTAGTAGTAGTAGTAATCCCTCTTGATTCCCAAGTGTATTTTTGGTCTGCGCCTTTATTATCGGTGCTGGGTGGGAGGAGGGGTATTAGTGCCTCTCTCATTGTGATAATAGTTTTTGTATAGCATAAGATATTGCATCCACATGCCTAGCGGCAAAGAGGTGAAAAAGTGATGCGCGGCATTATGAGCCTCGCCAGGAAATCTCTTGGCGGGGTGGCGGCTGGCAATTGCTACCTGGAGCTTTTTTTGGCGATTTAAGTGGTAATATTTCTCTTTTCCTATTTATAAATAATTATGCAATGTATTCAAACAGACCTATACAATGTGTTTACCCAGAAAATATTTTCCTCGACGCATACAATGTGTTTACCCCAGAAGTGATTGGAGACCAACCAGCCACGGGTGGTAATTTTCGTGGGGAGGAGGTGTTTTCTGGGGGGTTATTTTCAATGGAAAATAGATTGAATAGAGGAAATTTGGGGGGGGGGGGATTTGGGCTCCCGTTTAAATATCAGAGGACCCGATTGCAGAGGTCAAAAGGGCTTCAGTCACGTAGAAGATCAAAATTAACGCAGGATTTCCATCAACTTGAATAATAAAATCCCTCTCAGCCCTCCCAAAATTCTGTAGTAAAAATATTACTAAGAGCTTATTCAACAGAACTACCGTAACTGTTGACAAAATATTCAAATTTTGACAAAATATTCAAATTTCGAGCATTTTAATTCTTAAGCAGAAAAACTGAAATTGCGGGACGCTACCAATCAGTTTACAATTATTGGAAAATAACAATTGAACAGCAAGAAATCAGGGGTAAATACGGCAGCCCATATGATTATTTCGATAAGTATGGACATATTTTGAAAAAAATATCAGAAATTAAATTTAAAAAAAATAAACTGGACCCTAAATGTAGGGAGCGACGCTCCATTAGGCGTGCTGCTATAGGCCTTTGATAGGGAGTACGTAGTCCCTGAGTCCCAAGTTCAAGGTCATGGGGGAAACCCAAAAATGTTTTTGTCAACAGAGACCTCGGGAAAAACCTTAGTTAAATAACATGTTTGTGAACAATTTTGGGAAAACTTAATTAGTTTCTCAACAAGGGAAGACTTTGGGGGAAAACCTAGTTGCTTAACTGATTAGTTGGTTTTGCTGGGTTTTTGGGAAAATCTCTATTGAGTAATAGCTATTGTGATTGGTTAATTTTTTCTTGATATAAAGCCGGGACTATGGGGGAAACCCAAGACCTTCTGAAATGTACATATAAGGTGAAAAATCAATAATCATATTATCATTAGTTTAACGATACTTTACTGGTGAAGAATATTTAAGTGAATAAATTATGTCTGAGAAAAGAAATTTGGATTATAGTGATTCTATGGAAAAGGGAAGTTTTTTTTTATTATGCTTAGTGAATATAAGTGGAAGAAAGATAGTTTTATTAAAATTTCGTAGCTATTGAATTATCAAGTAAATATCTAGTAGGCTATATAATTTATAAACAAATATATATGTTCTTCTTACCATTTTCGTAATAAATTATTCCAAGAATATACTAGAATGAACATCAAATCCCATTTCATGTTTCACTTTTAAGCAACATTTCTTCAATAAAATTCCATTATAACACAGTAATTCTCTGCATAATACTAAACGCCCTATCCTGAGGACTTTTAGCGGTTTAGCATCAAAACGATTGTAATACGTTTGAAGGCTATCGAATTCAAAGGGTTACTTTCACTAGTGATGAAAATAAGATGTCGTATTTTACGTATGGAAAAGAAATAGGAATTGATTTTTTTTAAGACGAGGGGAGGGAAGGATTGAAAAGTCACGTTTTACTTATGGAAAAGAAATAGCCAAGCATTTTTATTTAAGAAAAGTAGAGTTATTTCATTGGCTTTAATATTAAACATAGAATTATAGACATTTGAGTTAAAACTTAAGGCTTATCAATGAGCTTTTCTTGAAGTAGTATGAAAATACAATTCTCGTTATTTGAAGTGAAATTTATGCCACGTTAATGATTTTTCTTTTTGAAGAGAAGAGATTCCTGTTTGTTGTGTTTGAGGACTTTTTTTTAGACCAATATTAATTCATTAAGAACCACCGACGTCAATAAAACATAGAAAATTAATCATATATTACTGACAAATAAGAAAAAGCGAGTGAATTTTGTACTAAGGGAGGGAAGGGGAATTCAGAAGATTTTCCGTTCTGCAATATCTTCAGCTTTTCTCTTCTTTTAATTCCATTTAAATAACATGGAGCCACACTCTAAATCAGAACCATGTAGATTTAAAATGAACTTCTTATTTTGAAGAGGCAAGAAAAACATTTTTTTTTTAGCTTTGTGTCTTACTCTGCTATAATAACTCAGCCTCAAGCCCCCAAAAATGTAAAAAAAAATAAAGAAAAGTTTGGGGGCCCACTGGATTCCACAAGGCTCATAGGGGGGGCATACCATTGGAGCAACTAGCCCCTAAAGGCTTTATTACGCATACCTAGGTCTTGTGCAATAATACAGTACAGCTGTTTGTTATGTAATGGTAAAGTACACCAAAAGCGTCTCAATTGATCCAGGTCCATATCTAAAATTGGAGTCAATTAAGCTGTTTTCTGAATAATGAACAAGTTCCAACTTGGAGTATATATTTGCACAATAGGGGAGTAAAGGTAAGGTAAACCAACTTTACCCACTCACCTAATCTACAACTATATAGTACAAATTATAGGAGTCCAATGCATTCTGTCACCCGTCATTTGTCTTTGTGAATATGAAGCCAGCTTTCTTAGATCTTAAATTTAGCAAACTTCTCGAGTGTGTACTGGATAATACGTAAGTACCGTCTACGGCACTGAAGGTTTTCTTTTAAAAGTAACTGGATATACCTTATTTTATGCATAGATAATGTATCACCAGACATCCAAAATGTACTTTGAACAATTCTACAAAACATATAGTTGAGAAATAACGGGAAAAAATGGTATAAGGAAAAACAGGTTGTCTCCAGATGGAATGAGAGGATTCATAAGGAAATATTTAAGAGAAAGGGGAACTTTCTGGGAGGGGGTAAAGGTTGAGGTTTTAAATAGATTTGGATGGAGAAGAAGCGTACATGAATGAATCTTAAAAACGAACAAAGCTTTAATTAAATACCTGAATCAAGATTGAAAAAAAAACTACACACATAAAAGTAAGTGTACTGTCTCCTCCCCTCTCTGTAAAAATTCAAAACCTAGTGCGCTCTTGGCGCTTTACTGAAAATAAGTTATATTACAAATATATTTCTTGCATATTTATTACAACACCGAAACTAAAAATGAATTTACAAGTAAAAAAAAATTTTGGCAGTTTGTTTTTCACTGAAAGCAAATTATATTACAAATATTCTCTTTTCCAGTTACTACAACTTTGAAATAAAAATTACACTATTTAAATATTATTTATTATGAAAAAGAATTTTACTTTGTCAATCTTATTTATTTAAATATCCAAATAGAAGGTTTTTACAAAAATGGAGTTCAATTCCACTTTCTAGGACCATAATGAGAAAAAGGTTGAGATGGCTAGGGTATGTTCTGCAGACGAAGAATTTCAGATTGCCAAAGATTGTCCTTGCCATCCAACTGTCTAGGGTCAAACGGAAAACAGATCGTCCCCGGTTGGGATGGGAGGATGCCATAAGAAAATATTTAAGAGAAATGGGAATTTTCTGGCAGAGTGGTAAAGAGTGAGGCTTTGAATAGATTGGAACGGAGGAGAAACATAAATAAATGAATAAACAAATCTTAAAACGAATAAAGGTTTAATTAAATATATAAATCAAGATTGAAATGAAAAAATATTACTACATACAAGAGTATGTGTACTCTCTCCTCCCCCATCTGTAAATGTCTAAAATCTACAGCATAAATGAGACTTTACTGAAAATTTATTACATTACAAATATTTTTCTTACCTACTTATTAGAACATTTAAAATAAAAAAATGAAATTACAGTAAAATTAAATTTTGAAATGATGTGCTTTTTCAGCAGCTGATATCATTATATACCAAATATTTAGTTTAATCTTATTTTCTTCCCAAAACTATTCAAGACAAATTTAGTTTTACTATTAACAAGAACTTAGGTAATGTCTCTTTCCGTAATTGTAAAAATGTAAAGCCTATCACGTCATTAGCGAACTATATTACAAATATTCTCTTTTTCAGTTATTCTTTTCCAGGTATTGAAATGAAAATAAAAATTACGCTATTCAAATTTTATTTATTGTAAAAAAAAAGAATTTTACTTTTTCAATTGTATCCATTTAAATAGAATTAAACCTTTAGCCTCCTTATAGCACATTAAATGTGTTCAATAGCTTGTTGCAATTAGATGTTTTCCCTTGTTCTATAAAATATTACATTCAGATCCCTACTGATATAGTGATTTATGTCTATTTATGCACTGAAAGAGTGGACAGTTTTAACAGATAACAATCTGAACAAGATCAAAGAGATGCGGTTCCACCTATGTTTTTAGTCAGTTGGAAAAAAATGGGTTGTGTCTGTAACCGATCTGAAGTTTCTTTTCAATATTTCTAACTCTCTCCTACTTTTCAAGTCAAATTGCTCAAAGATTATAAATCTACAAGACAACAATAACCTACTGGAAGACATAAAAGCAGCCAGAGAAAATCTTAAAACGAACTTTCAACTCAAATGTCGTGAAGTAATTCAATTAAAAGAGGAACTTGATCACTTTCAACAAGTTCCAGAGATCACCAAAAGACAAATTCCAGAAGAAAGCCAAGTTTCTTAAATCAGAGTTGAAACCCAACTTGCAACTGCTCTATCTGAAAATTTGCCATTGAAAAGATGAATTACTAATTTCAAAATTAAAAACTGTACATTTGTAGGTAAAAATGAAAAATTTGATTCAAGAAAAATGTATACGTGATCTCACCTAGCACAAGCCTTATTATATATATCTTGCGTTTTAAACTCAAAAAAATCTTTAAAAGAAAAAGATGCTAAGTTGAATATGTAATATAATCAAATTTTAAAAGAGAAAGAAGAATCTGCTGTAAAAGACGAAGATGAAATTTCATGCCTCAAGTCTTTTGTGGCATACCTCCAAATAAAAACCAGGACATTAGAAACAGGCTCAGAACTTCTTGAAGAAGAAGTCAGAGAGAAAACCAGTTTGATCAACGCTTTAGAAAATATGATTATTCATTTGAAACACATAGAAAAAGAATTCTTTCGTGAAATGGATTTTTGTTATCGCGACTTGTTTTAACGTGATTAACTAATTTTGGTTTTTATTTATTGAATATTTCAAATCTCTTCGTTATTTATGAAAAAAATCAATTCAAAGGACTTACAACATATTTTTTTAATCAATATGTTTATACTTTCCCTGTAACAAATACCTTCTAGAACATCCTCTCAATTTGAATTTTTTTTACTATTTTGATATTTTTGGAATTAGAAATGAAAATGATATGAGGATGCAAACCGTGATCTTTTGTGTTGTTGTAGTTAAACATGAAAATAATTTTTTCAGTGTTAGTTTGTTTGTAATCAGCAGCACAATAGTTATTTTAAAATTAATGAATCGGAAAAAACACCTTTTCACAGAGTGAGTACCCCCTTGAATAACCAAGATCAATCTCTAAGGCACTTGAAGTAGCAACGGACAGTCTGGTCTTGAACGTTAGTTGCCAAATGATTTATCCCTAGGACACTCTTGAGACTTAATGAACTCTAAACAGACTTGGCAATGATGATTATTTAAGGCTCTCGAAGGACCAATGAAATCTTGAACAAACAATTTCTTCAACCTTGACTGCTGGTTACACGTGCATATATATATATATATATATATATATATATATATATATATATATATATATATATATATATATATATATATATATATATATATATATATATATATATATATATATATATATATATAAATATATATATATATATATATATAATATATATATATATATATAAATATATATATATATATATATATATATATATATATATATATATATATATATATATATATATATATATATATATATATATATATATATATATATATATATATATATATATATATTTTATATATATATATATATATATATAGGAGGATATCCGTCTTTTTTTATTTTTTTGCCCCTGCGCACTCTCACTGAGCCCAAACGAACCTAACGTAAAATTCGTTAACATAGTGTCACCTAGCTAAAACAAATCATCTGTGCTTCCATCTATAAATGAATCAGAATATATGGCAGAACAGTCAGTTATTAAACTATAATAGAATAGATGGTAGTAGTTGTGTAATAAAAATAAATGACGTATTCGCTGTCAAGAACAAAGCAAATATGACATTGAAATACTAGAACATTTTTATTTTGTCTTCAATTTCATTTTCTATTACTATGTTGTTTTTATATAGGCAACAGTTTCGACGTGTAGATAAAATATAACCTAGGGAACGATTCAGAATAGAAGTTGAGATTTTTTCTCTTCTTTGGAAAAATGAAGAATTGGAGAGAGAACTCTTTTTATCTACTATGGAAAAATTTAGAATTTAAGAAAATTTTGTTTTACTTCTACGGAACCAAAAAAAATTGGGAAATTCAAAACAGAAGTAAGCAAATTATGGAAGAATGTGCAAATGTTCATTTTATATTTACACTAGTTTTTTTGCATATGTAACAGTTTCGACGTGTACATAAGATATAATATAAAATATAATATAAATTTTTCATTCATCACTAAGAGAGCATATTCAAATATTAATCCGCAATCAACTTTGGCTATATTGACAAATTCACTGTCAATAATTCCGAACATCATTTACTGATATTTTTCTGTGAACAAAAAAAAAAAATCAATATTCTTTTTACTTCAAGTATCGGCTTAAAGTGTTGGTTTTATCATTGCATTCATTTATATATATGCACATGTAACTAGCAGTCAAGGTTGGAGAAATTGGTTGCTCAATATTTCATTGGTCCTTCAGGTGCCTTAAAGAATCATCATTGCCAAGTCTGTTTAGAGTTCAATAAGTCTCAAGAGTGTCCTAGGGCTAAATTATTGTGCAACTAACGTTCAAGACTAGACTGTTCGTTGCTACTTCAAGTGCCTTAGAAGATCTTGGTTAGTGAAAGGGGTACTCACTCTGTGAAAAGGTGTTTTTTTCGATTCATTAATTTTAAACTAACTATTGTGCTGCTGATTACAAAGAAACTAACACGGAAAAAATTCTTTTCATGTTTAACTACAACAACACAAAAAATCACGGTTTGCATCTAGATATTATTTTCATTTCTTAGTCCAAAAATATCAAAATAGTTAAAAAATCAAATTGAGAGGATGTTCTAGAGAGTATTTGTTACTGGGAAAGTATAAACATATTGATTAAAAAAAATATATTGTAAGTCCTTTGAATTGAATTTTTTTCATAAATAATAAATGGATTTAAAATACTAAATAAATAAAAATTAAAACCAAGTGATAACGTTAAGACAAGTCGCAATAGAAAAAATTCCTTACACAAAAAAATCCTTTTTCTCTGTCTTTCTAATGAATAATCATATCTTATAAAGCGCCCATCAAACTGCTATTCTCTCTGACTTCTTGTTCAAGAAGTTCTGAACTTGTTTCTAATGTCCTGGTTTTTATTTGGAGATATGCCACAAAAAACTTGAGGCATGAAATTTGTGCTTTGTCTTCTACAGCAGATTCTTCTTTCTCTTTTAAAATTTGATTATATATCATTTTCAACTTAGCAATTTTTTCTTTTAAAGACTTTTTTGAGTTTAAAAGGCAAGATATATATAATAAGGCTTGCGCTAGGTGATATTTCCAGTAAATTTTTCTTGAGTCAAGTCTTTCATTTTCACTTAAAAATGTACTGTTTTCAAATTTTAACTTAGTAATTTCTTTTTTAAATAGTGAATTTTTAGATAGAGCAGTTGCAAGTTGGGTTTCAACTCTGATTGAAGAAACTTGGCTTTCTTTTGGAGTTTTTCGTTTGGTGATCTCTGGAACTTATTGAAAGCGATCAAGTTCCTCTTTTAATTGAATTTCTTTACGACATTTGAGTTGAAAGTTCGTTTTAAGATTTTCTCTGGCTGCTTTTAGGTCTTCCAGTAGATTATCGTTGTCTTGTAGATTTATTTTCTTTGAAGAAATTTGACTCTGAAAAAGTAGGAGAGAGTTAGAAATATTGAAAAGAAACTTCAAATCGGTTATAGACACAACCCATTTTTTTTCCAACAGACTAAAAATATAGGTGGAACTGCATTTCATGGATCTTGTTCAGACTGTTATCTGTTGGAACCGCCCACGCCTGCAGTGCCAAAATATGCAAAAATCACTATATAAGTAGGGATCCGAATGTAATATTTTATAGAACAAGGAAAAACATCTAATTGCTACAAGCTATTGAACACATTTAATATGCTATAAGGAGGGTAAAATTTTAATGCTATTTAAATGGATAAAATTTAAAAAGTAAAATTATTTTTTTTATTATAAATAAATTTTAATAGTGTAATTTTTATTTTAATTTCAATACCTGGAAAAGAATAACTGAAAAAGAGAATATTTGTAATAAAGTTCGCTAATGACGTGATAGGCTTTACATTTTTACAATTATGGAAGGAGACATTACCTGAATTCTTGTTTATAGTAAAACTAAATTTTTCGTGAATGGTTTTGCGAAGAAAATAAGATAAAACTAAATATTTGGTATAAAATGATATCAGCTGCTGAAAAAGCACATCATTTCAAAATTTGATTTTACTGTAATTTCATTTTTAATTTTCAATGTTCTAATAAATACGTAAGAAAAATATTTGTAATGTAATTAATTTTCAGTAAAGTGCCATTTATGCAGTAGATTTTAGACATTTACTGATAGGGGTGGAGAGAGTACACATACTCTTGTAGGTAGTAATATTTTTTCATTTCAATCTTAATTTATATATGTAATTAAACCTTTATTCGTTTTAAGATTTGTTTATTCCTTTATGTATGCTTCTCCTCCGTCCCAATCTATTCAAAGCCTCACTCTTTAACACCATGCCAGAAAGTTTCCATTTCTCTTAAATATTTCCTTATGAAATCCTCCCATCTAAAACAGGGACAAACCTGTATTTCGTTTGACTTAAGACAGTTGGATGACAAGGACAATGTTTGGTAATCTGACATTCTTCGCCTGCAGAACGTACCCTAGCCTTCTCAACCTTTTTCTCATTATGGTCCTATCAAGCGGAATTGAACCCTATTTTTTTTAAAACCTTCTATCTGGGTATTTAAATAAATAAGATTGACAAAGTAAAATTCTTTTTTATAATAAATAAAATTTAAATAGTGAAACTTTTATTTCAATGTTGCTATAACTGGAAAAGAGAATATTTGTAATATAATTTGCTTTCAGTGACAATACAAACTTATCAAAATTTTATTTTACTGTAATTTCATTTTTATTTTCGGTGTTGTAATAAGTATGTAAAAAAAACATTTGTAATATAATTCATTTTCAGTAAAGTGACAATAGCGCACTAGGTTTTGGATTTTTACAGAGAGGGGAGGAGACAGTACTCTTACTTTTATGTGTGTAGTATTTTTTTTTCAATCATGATTCACATATTTTATTAAAGCTTTGTTCGTTTTAAGATTCATTAATGTACGCTTCTCCTCCATCCCAATCTATTTAAAGCCTCACCCCTTACCCCCTCCCCGAAAGTTCCCCTTTCTCTTAAATATTTCCTTATCAATCCTCCCATTCCATCTGGGGACAACCTGTTTTTTGTTTGACCGTTTTCCCCCCTTATTTCTCACCTATATGTTTTTTAGAATTGCTCAAAATACATATTGGATGTCTGATGATACATTATTTATGCATAAAATAAGGTATATCCAGTTACTTAAAAAAAACTTCAGTGCCGTAGACGGTACTTCCGTATTATCCAGTACACACTCGAGAAGTCTGCTAAATTTAAGATCTAAGAATGCTGGTTTCATATTAACAAAGAAAAATGACGAGGGACTGAATGCATTCAACTCCTATAATTTGTACTATACAGTAGTAGATTAGGTGAGTCGGTAAAATCAATTTACCTTACTTTTAATTCCCTATTGGGCAAATATATACCCCAAGTTGATACTTGTTCATTATTCAGAAAACGGCTTAATTGACTCACATTTTAGGTATAGAGCTGGATCAATTGAGACGCTTGTGGTACACTTTACCATTACATAACAAACAGCTGTTCTATAGTATTGCACAAGACCTAGGAATGTGTAAAAAAGTCTTTAGGGGCTAGTTTTTCAAATAGTATGTCCCCCCCCCTATGTGCCTGGTGGAATCCAGTGGGCCCTCACTACTTTTCTTTACTTATTTTAAATTTTTTGGGGGCTTGAGGCTGAGTTATTATAGCAGAGTAAGAAACAAAGCTAAAAAAAATATATTTCTTACCTCTTCAAAATAAGATGTCCATTTTAAATCTTTCGTATTTTCTTATTTTCTTACTACTTCAAGAGAAGCTCATGGATAAGCCTTAAGTTTTAACTCAAATGTCTATAATTCTATTTTAATATTAAAGCCAATGAAATAACTCTACTTTTCTTAAATAAAAATGCTTGGCTATTTCTTTTCCATAAGTAAAACGTGACTTTTCAATCTTTCCGTCCCCTCGTCTTAAAAAAATCATTTCCTATTTTTTTTCCATACGTAAAATACGACATCTTATTTTCATCACTAGTGAAAGTAACCCTTTGAATTCGATAGCCTTCAAACGTATTACAATCGTTTTGATGCTAAACCGCTAAAATTCCTCAGGATAGGGCGTTTAGTATTATGCAGAGAACTATTGTTTTATAATGGAATTTTATTGAAGAAATATTGCTTAAAAGTGAAACATGAAATGGGATTTGATGTTCATTCTAGTATATTCTTGGAATAATTTATTATAAAAATGGTAAGAAGAACATATATATATTTGTTTATAAATTATATAGCCTACTAGATATTTACTTGATAATTCAATAGCTACGAAATTTTAATAAAACTATCTTTCTTCCACTCATATTCACTAAGCATAACAAAAAAGAAAACTTACCTTTTCAATAGAATCACTATAAATCCAAATTTCTTTTCTCAGACATAATTTATTCACTTAACTATTCTGCACCAGTAAAGTATCGTTAAACTAATCATAATATGATTATTGATTTTTTCACCTTATATGTACATTTCAGAAGGTCTTGGGTTTCCCCCATAGTTTCGGCTTTATATCAAGAAAAAATTAACCAGTCTCAATAGCTATTACTCAATAGAGATTTTCCCAAAAACCTTGCAAAACCGAAAAATCCGTTAAGTAACTAGGTTTTCCCCCAAATGCTTCCCTTGTTGAGAAACTATTTAGGTTTTCCCAAAATCTTAAATTATTCACAAACATGTTATGTAACTAGGGTTTTTCCCAAGGTCTCTGTTGACAAAAACATTTCTGGGTTTTCCCCCGTGACCTTGAACTTGGGACTCAGGGACTACGTACTCCCTATCAAAGGCATATAGCAGCACGCTTAATGGAAGGGCGCTCCCTACTCCTAATTCATTTATGCATGATAGAATGTTCGGTCGAGGTCACCATTATTGAATTAGGCACTCCTAATACACACATAGCACTTAACTCCCAATACGCATATAGCCTTTAACTCCCAATATACAACTAACCTAACATTCTGAGCGCACACATCTGGTCTTATCTCAACTTCCGGGACGATAGGGAATTCTTGGAATTGCATTTTTTTTCCTTAACAATGCCATGAATACAAAAGGGCAGTAGTCCCATTACCACAGACAATTATACAGATAAATGATAATGCTCGCCCCAGTTCAAGTATGCTGTTAAAAAAAAGACTTGAGTTTGAAGTGACATGTTGTCTAATAAACGAAGTTTTAATATGGATTGTGGTATACAATAGGTAGAGATGTTTTTGTACACTAATGAAATCGAGCCGATTATTGATAATTGATAATTGCTTATGACATATCTGAGTTTTGTTTGACAAGTACGATGTTCAATAATTGAAGAGAGTTTTAAGTGACATAATGTCTTATAAACGAAGTTTTGATATAGATTATAATAAACAATGGAATAAGATCTTTTTGTACTCTAATGGCATCGAGCCGAGTATTGATTATTAACTATTGATATCTGATTATGACTACAACAGGGTAGGTATCACTGTTGTAATGTAAAGCCCATGGACACATTGGTTTCCCATTACCGGGCATGTGCATCATTTTGGGCACCAACATTCTCATCCTGGGCCCCAACATTCTCATCCTAGGCCCCATGTCCCCACGCCATGCCCCTTTCAGGGTCCCAACTCCCCCTCCAGCCCCCCCCCCTCGTCCCCAAGCCTTTTGCCCTTCTTTTTCGTCATGTCTTAAAATCACATCAAATATACTTATAGCAAAAATACCACCTGTGATGTTTTAAAAGTACAAAATGAGCATCATACACATATGTCCGTTGTGATTTTTCTATTAGAAAAAATAATTTTTGTAGCGATGTTTTTTTAAACAGAATTTTTGAACTTGCATTTCTTTTATGCTCCCGCCCCTTACTACTCTGGGGTTGGATAATGACAGTAGATGGTTTATTATGTGTTTTGATCAATATTGATTGTGCACTGGAAGGATAAACACTTACATCATATTAAAAAAATTACAAAACATATAGCACATAGCAGCTTAACTCCCAATACACACATAGCAGCTTAACTCCCAATACACACATAGCCTTTAACTCCCAATATACAAATAACCTAACATTCTGAGCGCACACATCTGGTCTTATCTCAACTTCCAGGACAATAAGGAATTCTTGGAGTTGAATTTTGTTCCGTAACAATGCCATGAATACAAGAGGCTAGTAGTCCCATTATCACAGGCAAATATACAGATAAATGAAAATGCTTGCCCCGGTTCAAGTATGTTGTTAAAAAAAGACTTGAGTTTGAAGTGACATGTTGTCTAATGAACGAAGTTTTAATATGGATTCTGGTATACAATTGGTAGACATCTTTTGTACACTAATGGTATCGAGCCGATTATTGCTTATTGATAATTGCTTATGACATATCTGGGCTTTGTTTGACAAGTACGATGTTCAATAATTGAAGAGAGTTTGAAGTGACATAATGTCTTATAAACAAAGTTTTGATATAGATTCTAATAAACAATGGAATAAGATCTTTTTGTACTCTAATGGCATCGAGCCGAGTAATGATTATTAACTAATGATATCTCATTATGACTACAACAGGGTAGGTATCATTGTTGTAATGTAATGCCCATGGGCACATCAGTTTCCCATTACCGGGCATGCGCATCATTTTGGGCCCCAATATTCTCATCCTGGGCCCCATGTCCCCACTCCATGCCCCCTTCAGGGTCCCAATCCCCCCTCCAGCCCCCCTCATGCCCTTTGCCCCTCTTTTTTCGTCATGTCTTAAATCACATCAAATATGCTTATAGCAAAAAAAACACCTGTGATGTTTCAAAAGTACAAAATGAGCATGATATACATATGTCAGTTGTGATTTTTCTTTTAGAAAACTAATGTTTGTAGTGATGTTTTTTTGAACAGAATTTTTGAACTTGCATTTATTTTATGCTCCCGCCCCTTAGTACTCTTGGGTTGGACATTGACAGTAGTTTATTATGTGTTTTGATCAATATTTTTTGTGCATTGGAAGGATAAAAACTAACATCATATTAAAAAAAACTTAAGGTGAAATAATTGAAGAAAGTATGTATACATGATAAAGTTATCGTTGCGTTGAATATTGACAAGGAAGATATTTGAACTATGAGACAAGCATTAATGGTGATCATATTGGAAACGTATGCATACGTTTTGGTGACAGTGAGAGATTAAATTCCTTTGGAGTATCAAAACAATTCAACATTGCTGATTGTGGATATGTGAGAGTGTCATTTCCAGAGATGATAGTGCTCAATGAGAATGCAACCCTAAAACTTTTAGTTGATGACAAAGGCCAACTTCTTGCTACTTCTTATGGTAACACGTTACCCGTTGATAGATCCCATCGTCATATTTCTGGTATTAACATTCAAATTAAAGCAAAGAGGAAAATGATGACATACTGCTGCACTAGTGTACTACTGCATATCATGTCTATGCGCCAAAACTGCAAACTGTGTAAAAATAATGTGGTATTAGACAGTGAAGTTGAAAGCAAAAAAAGGCATTGGCCGAAAGCATAACAACGGGGCCATAAAAATGAATTAATGGAAAATAAAACTCCTGCAAACACAACAACTATCGTCGATGGTGTACCAACAGATACAGTCAATGAGCTTAATAATACCAATCATGATTTTTGTAATGATTGTAACTGAATCCATGAAAAAACTTATGTATGACTCAAAAATGGAATAAGGGACATGTCAAGAGAAAACATAATTAAGTATTTTATGGAATAAACTCAAGGAATTTTCTTATGATGATATTCTACATACTATAATTTCAATAAAAATATATCATGCATTACTTTGATATGCCCCCAATCATTTTATGGTACGCTAGCAAATCAAACTTTTAGAATATGTGGTACACTAGAGTCTGAAATAGATGAATTAGGCTTAGATGAATTGGATTCTTTTTAAAGTTAGAGACATATGAAGTGGAAAATTATCATGATTTAATCAGACACACACACTACTATCAGCACACAAATGTTAGACTACAGTCTGAAATAGGTGAATTAGGTCTAGATGAATTGGGCTCATTTTAGATTTAGAGACTTACGAAGTCAGAACTATCAAAATTCAGTCAGACATAGAAACTACCATCAACTCACAAGTGGTATATTAGAGTCTGAAATAGGGGCATCAGGTTTAGATGAATCGCATTTTTTTAGAGTTACAGACATATGAAGTGGCAATTTATCAAGATTTATTCAGACAGAGACGCTAATATCAGCTCACAAGTGATATACTAGAATCTGAAATAGGTGAATTAGGTTTAGATAAATTCTTTTTTAGAGTTAGAGACATATGAAGTGGAAATTTATCAAAATTCAGTCAGACAAAAACACTACCATCATCTCAAAAGTGGCATACTGTAGGTTTAGATAAATCGGATCATTTTTTTAAGTTAGATACCTATGAAGTGGGAATTTACCAAGATTCAGTCAGACACAGACACTACTATCAGCTCACAAGTGAGTTACTAGAGCGCGAAATAGGTGAATTATATTTAGATGAACCATATTCTCTTTACAGTAAGAGACATATGAAGTGAAAATTTATCAAGATTCAGTCAGACACAGACACTACTATCAGCTCATAAGCAGTATACTAGAGACTGAGATAGGTGAATTTGGTTTAGATGAATCGGTTTTTTTTAGATATAGAGACATATGAAGTGGGAAGTTATCAAGATTCAGTCAGACACTGACACGATTATCAGCTCACAGCATGGCGCGCCACGCTAAGTGAACCTAAATGAACTTAACTTATTGCATGTTCCTTTAGCATGTCTTTTTAGTATACCACTTGTGAGCTGATAGTAGTGTCTGTGTCTTACTGAATCTTGATAATTTCCCAGTTCATATGTCTCTAACTCTAAGAAGAATCCGATTCATCTAATCCTAATTCACCTATTTCAGTCTCTAGTATAACACTTGTGAGCTGATAGTGGCGTCTGTGTCTGACTGAATCTTGATAAATTGCCAATTCATATGTCTCTAACTTTAAAAAGAATCCGCTTCATCTAAACCTAATTCACCTATTTCAATCTCTAGTATAGCACTTGTGAGCTGATAGTAGTGTCTGTGTCTCACTGAATTTTGATAAATTCTCACTTCATATGTCTCTAACTCTAAAGAGAATACTGTTCATCTAATTCTTATTCACCTATTTCAGACTCTAGTATATCACTTGTGAGCTGATAGTAGTGTCTTTGTCTGACTGAATCCTTATAAATTCCAACTTAAAATGTCACTAACTAAAAAAAAATCCAATTCATATAAACCTACAGTATACCACTTACGAGCTGATAGTAATGTCTGTGTCTGACTGAATTGTGATGAATCTCCACATCATATATCTCTAGCTCTAAAAAAGAATCCGATTCATTCAAGTATAATTCACTTATTTCAGACACTAGTATACCACTTGTGAGCTGATAGTAGCGTCTGTGTTTGACTGAATCTAGATAAATTCTCACTTCATATCTCTCTAATTCTAAAACGAATCCGATCCATCTAGACCTATTTCACCTATTTCTGACTCTAGTATACCACTTGTGAGCTTATAGTAGTGTCTGTGTCTGACTAAATCTTAATTATTTCCTACTTCATATGCCTCTAACTCTAAAAGGAATCCGATTCATATAGACCTAATCCACCTATTTCAGACTCTAGTATACCACTTGTGATCTGATATTAGTGTCTGTGTCTTACTGAATCCTGATAATCCTCACTTGATATGTCTCTAACTCTAAAAAGAAACCGATTCATCTAAACATAATTCACCTATTTGAGACTCTAATACATCACTTGTGAGGCACAGATGTCTGTGCCTGACTCAATCTTGATAAATTCACACTTCAAATGTCTTTAACTCTAAAAAGAATCCGATTCAGCTAAACCTAATTCATCTATTTCAGACCATACATTCTACACAATTGATTTGCTAGCGTACCATAAAATAAATGGAGACATAACAAAGTAATCCACAGAATATTTTTATTGAAATAGTGGTTTGTAGAATATCAACATAAAAAAATGTCTTGAGTTTAGCCCATAAAATATTTCATTATGTTTACTCTTGACATGTTGCCTATTCAATTTTTTAGTCATACCTGAGTTTTGACATAGATTGAGTTACAATCATCACAAATTTCATCATTGGTAAAATTAGGCTCATTGACTGTATCCGTTGGTATACCATCGATGATAATAGTTATGTTTGTGGGTGGTTTGTTTTCCATTAATTCATCACTATAGCCCTGTTGTTATGCTTTCTGTCAATGCCATTCTTATTTTGTATTTGATTTCACTATTTATTACCACATTATTTTTACATAGTTTGCACTTTTGGCACATAGACATGATAAGCATTATTACCTTTCCTTTAGCATTATTATACCTTTCCTCTTTACTATCATTTGAATGTTTTACCGGAAAGATGAAGATAGGATCTATCAACGGGTGGCGTTTTACCATAAGCAGTAGCAAGAAGTTGGACTTCGCAATCAACTAAAAGTTTTAGGGTTACATTCTATTTGAGCACTATCATCTCTGAAAATGTCACTCTCGCATATCCACCATCAGCAATGTTGAATTTTTTCGGTAATCTATAGGAATTTAATATCTCACTGTCATGACAATGAACACATACGTTTCCAATATGATCACAATTAATGCTTGTCTCATAGTTCAAATATATATCCTTGTTAGCATTAAAGACAGCGATAACTATCATGTATGGATACTTTCTTCAAATATTTCATCTTCACTTTTTTAATATGATGTAGGTGTTTATCCTTCCAGTACACAATCAAAATTGATCAAGAAACATAATAAACCATCTACTGTCTATGTCCAACCACAGAGTACTATTTGGAGGTCACAGAAATAATTTCAAGTTCAAAATATTTTTTTCCAAAAGTAGTCACTTAAAAAAATAATTTTTCTAATAGAAAAAATCACGACTGAAGTATTTATATCATCCTCATTTTGTTCTTTTAAAATTTCAGAGGTGTTTTTTTGGCTATAAGTATATTTGAAGTGATTTTAAAACATTGAAAAAGGTGAACAAAAAACTTGAGTGGCTGGAGAGGGGATTGGGGTTCCTGGAGGGTGGGTGATTGGGACCCTGGATGAGAATGTGGGGGCCCATACTCTTGCGCAAGCTTGTAATGGAAAACCGATGCGCACAGGGCCATTACATTACAATAATGATATCCGCCCTGGTGTAGTCATAATAAATTATCAATATTCAATGATCAATAATTGGCTCGATACCATTAGATTACAAAAAGATCTTATCAAATTGTTTATTAGAATCCATATCTAAACTTTGTTTATAAGACATAATGTCCCTTCAAACTCTCTTCAAATATTGAACAACATACTTATTAAATGAAACTCAGATACATCATAAGCAATAATCAATAGTCAGTAATCGGCTCTATACCACTAGTGTATAAAAATATCTCTACCAATGTTATATTAGCATCCATATCAAAACTTCATTTATTAGACAACCTGTTACTTCCAACTCAATTCTATTATTGAACAACGCACTTGAACTTGGGCGAGCATTCTCATTTATCTGTATATTTCCTTGCTATAATTTGACTACTGGCCTCTTGTATTCATTGCATTGTTAGAGAATAATTGAATTCCAAGGTAGCCTTATTGTCCCGGATGTTGAAATAAGACCAGATGTGTGCACTCGGAATGTTAGGATATGTGTGTATTGGCAGTTTAGCGCTATGTGTGTATTGGGATTTAAAGGCTATGTGTGCATTGGGAATGAAGTACTGTGTGTGAATTGGGAGTGCCTAATACAATAATACTGATGGCACAAACAATTGACAGTTTCAAGTCTTACATAAACAGCTGAAAGTAATGAGAAACATTAAAATATTAAACGAAAAGAGTTTATTTCTTGAATGAGGGTTAACCTTCCTAGCACCCCAGAAAGTTATATATAATGTATATATTTGAGTATGGTTTGAGACAGTGCAATATCTGTGTTCCTAACTGAACATTCTATCAAGTTCCTTGTAAGTTCACTACGAAGACTAACAAATTACTGTTCGATATTTTATTACTTTTTAGAATTTGAACAAGCAATGATGTTAAATTAAGGCAGTAAATACACACTTTATTTTAAAAATGAGTTTCAGTACTCTATATTCTCGGGATATGGGTCGTCATGTGAAAAAAGTAATTTCTTTTACTGTTTTCTTAGGCATTTTTCCTAGTAATTTCTAGGCATTTCTTCGATCACAATAATTTTCTTAGGCATATTAATTTCTTAGGCATTTTTTATCTATGGTTTTGCTTAGTGTTGATATGGGTCTAAGGTTTCTAGAACTAGCATTAGAATTCCCTATGAAAAAAGTGACGGGTAATATTGATATGGCAGCTCTCGTTTTCTTGTAGCCTACCATTGGGTACAAACTTTCAAAGCCATTGACAGAAATTGAGCAGAAAAAGATGTTACTTACTCATTTCTTCTATTTTATATCCTTTTCTTTTTTTAAAAATTGGCACAAATTGAGTTGAAAGAGCTATAGCCAATGATACAGAACAAACTATTGGTAAAACCCAGCGATAGAATTCTCCACAAAAAGGTGAATCTCTGTAAATAAAAAAGAACATCTTTAAATGAAAAAGGAGAGTGGCGCCTAAAAGTTATTACAAACAGTAGGTTACTAGCAAAAAAACAAAAGCGAACACAAATAATCAAGTTTAAATGCGCAAAGAATGAAGAATAAAGAAAACAAAAATTAGACATAGAAATAGTAGAATTGTAGTAGAAAAACAGCAGAAAAATGGTAGAAAATAGTAGAAAAAGTAGGTTTAGTAAAAGTAAAATATTAAGAGTAAAGTAAAAATATTAAAAAACAATTCGAATAAACCATAAATAAACCCAGCAGGGAAATTCTCCTAAAAAGTTAAATCTATAAGAAGGAATCTCTGCCCCTTTCCCTGTGTTATAAATCTTGAAAAGTTATTTCATAATACTTGACACATAACTACAGGCAAGCTTCACCACCAACCCTCTCCACTCCCAGGTTATGATTACGAAAAATCTTGTAATTATGATGTCATTATAAATCTTATACCTACTAATTTCAACATTGAATTGTCAATTCTTTTGCAACTTTCATATCTCCTTTTTCAATTGTTAGATTAGATGGCTAATAAGGAAATGAACTACCTTTCTGGATGGATATATTGAATGACAAAGACAACTACGCCGTTTAAAATTTTATCAGACAAACTGTAAACTCCGTAAACGAAACCGCTAGATTTGACATCATCCCCAATAAAGTTCGCCGTAGACGCCAAGGATATGATAAATATTATAGATCCACTGGCTCCTAGAAGAAAAAAACATTGGAAATGTAAAAAATGTAGATCTTCAACATTTCGGAAATGTCTGGATTCAAGTCAGTCTCATTTGCTTTTGTTTATACTAGATTCAAGTCTATCACGTAAACGATATCGTCATGTTTGATATCTCCTTATGTCTGCTAGATATTCACCTTCGGGTCAGAAATGTTGATATTTCAAGCAGAAATATTTACTCACTTAAGCTTTATTTTGGATGCTTCATTTCTTTTCTCGCTCTTTCTTTTCTTTCGGAGAATTTTTTGGATAACACGGAAACCGAGACGTCCAAAACTAAAACACAGAAGTACATACTTCACAAATGGAGGTCGTGACACATTTTATTTTGCACATTTAGACCTGTTGGGGTGCTGTTGAAATATGATCAATCAGGGATATTTACAATGTCCTGAATAAAAAGACACTAATTATTAAGAAACACTATGAGTGTCCTGAATTAAAATTGATACGTATATGTTTCACCAGTGGGGTTTGATTTCTGCTGAAGTGGAAATTCAAGAGTTTTCTCCTTGTTGATTACAAATCTGATGTTAATATTATCTCAAATTTGTTATTAATAAAGTTTTGTAATTTACTGAAATCACAGCATGTTTAGAAAATATTAAAAAAATCGTGTTTGTTTACCATCAACTGTAGTATTTAACATTTATGAGCCTGCTGATTTAAATCTGAGGCACATATTACAACATAACAGCCATTATTCAAGTTCTTGTCTTATAAATAATAGTTAAAGTATTGACTTTACAAAAAAGGTTGTTAGATTAGCAACTCAGTTTTCCTTATTTATTTTCACGAATCAATACGGCAACACTGACAAATAAGCGACATTTTCCTAAACACTTCATAATTCAGATACAAGCAAAACAAGAATCATAGGAAATTTCAGTTTTCAGGTGTGAACAGACCTAATCTGGATCCTAGGACCAAGAGATATTTCGATGCTGATATCCTTAGTACTTTTAATATTCCAAAAAAATGCACTGATGTTTACATTTTAAGGGTAAAAAGTAGGGCCTGACCGTATGGATTTGGGGTTCAATACCGATATAATTTACCGATATGTTCCCCTCTGGGAAAAAAACTTACTCAATTTCAAACCCAGCATTGTCTGCCTATATTCATGCTCACATGTTTCTCCATGTCTGGTCTATTACACACCAAAGGACAGCTTCAGTAATTCACTGTGGATTCCAAATAATGCAAGAACGATCTATATAGAAAAAAATTAAAAAATCAATTAAACAAAATAAATTTTTAGTCTGGACATTGCTTAATTAGTCCAATCACACTGGGCAAGCTGTAATGCAGAAACAAAACTTTTCAGCATTTTCTCCCTTCAGAGGCCTTCGTTTGTCATCACAGATGTTCCCAACTGTATTGAAAACTCTTTCACTTGGGACCAAAAAGGGTGGAGAGCAGAGTTACTTCTGAGTAAATTGTGCCAGTCTCTTGAAACGGCTGCTGTTTCTTTACCATCACTCTAGCGGACAGCATTTTTAACGGACAGCCTCACTCATTTACATTTCCAGTTCCTGATCAGTATTATCTGCTTACTCTTCTTCCTCACTTGTTGAAGTTGTAAGTATGTGATCAAACAGGCAGTTAATCAAACTTGCTGTGCCTACTGTCCTTCGTTTTGGATATTCCCTCTCTTTTATTGCAGTACCTAATTTTGTTTCTTCCAATGTCTTACTCTGCGTTTCTTCTTGTAGCCACGTTTTAGCACTACTGAGTGCCTCTTAATTTAGGGGCTGGTGCATGTATCTGGGATCCAGGATATAAGCAAGAAGAAATTCTCTGGCTGTTTGTTTGTTATCTCACCGTACATTTTGAACATTCCTGCAACAGGTGTGTATTGACAAGAATTGACAACAAATGTACTTTGACTTCATTTTACTCACCTCTGCTGCTCTTTTCACCATGCTCAGACGTAGTAGGTGGCTCTATCCCCAAATACTGAACAGGCAAAAACTACCTGAGGAAATCTGAAGCCATCTTCTGTGTAAACTTCGCATGAATAAAAAAAAGCCGATATCTAACATTTTTTCCTGATATCCCATATTGACATTTACCTCCCATGTCGGCCCAATAATATTGCCCAGCCGATATATTGTTCAGGCCCTGGTTAAAAGCACGATTAGGGATTTTACACCTTATTTTGCCCAAGTGTCGTCAATTCCACAAACTTTTGTTCTAGTTGGCTTTTTTCGAGAACCATACTATCAATACTAGCAAACCCAAAGTAGAGTTGGAACCACTGTATATAGATAATATAACAGTAAGATCAAGGCTGATGATTTTTGGCACTTTATTCTCGGTACGTACAAAAAGCTCCTCCCATTTACTCTGACATTAGCGGGTCAGTATATATTTGTCAGTCACTGAGAAATGGTGCTAATTTGCATTATTCGAAATTGCTTAAGCAGAAGGAAACTTGGTGACCCGGCGAAGCGGTTTACAACTGTCCCATCTCACAGGTATGACTTAACTGATTGGCTTATGTAGGATCTCTAAAAAGGGGGGCAGGGGATTGATTAAATTTGTGAAAATAAGGAAATTTCTAGTGCTAACTTCTAATCGATACTGCAACAGGGAGATAGCCGGAATATTATAGTAGAGAGGTATCCACGAAGTGGCGGGAGTATATGAAATTTGCCACAAAATGTTTTACCACAAAGGGGCAACCTAGCAGTTTTAGCACAGATAATGCATTAGGTTTCACAATAGTCGGTGGTTTTAGATAGTAATATTGCGCCATGGAGTGTCAAAATTTTCTCTTATTGTTTTTTTTATTGGTAAGGAAAAAATGTTCCCTTTAATTTCCATTTTATTTTATTTTCCTTTTAATTTTAATTTTCTTCAATTTTAAATTAATTTTTCCTCGTTTGTTCTTTTTTTGGGCCATAGCAATGTCACCCAAAAATTGATATAGGATCTTTGTTTTTCTTCTAATAACTAGTGGAATAGCCTTGAGGGTTTATCATTTTTCTTTTCTTTTTGTTATTTTCACGTCGTGATATTTATTTTCTCAGATTGTACAATTTAAGAAAAAGGTAACCTAAAAGCCATCCCGAGGTAGCTCTTGGCCCAAAGTTCTACGGTTTATCGAAATTACATAAGCAAGATACTCCCTTAAGATCATTTGACCAAAAAGCTGGGGGGGGGGGGTCTTCAAACAAATAAATGTGAATATTCAAAGAAAAATATAACAGCTATGCCAAACTCCCTTAACAACTCTCTGAAATTATATCTCGCGGAGAGAAATAGCAACCTTATACCCATCATATTGCCTCAGATCTCTGGGATGTATTCTCTAAAATATATATATTTCCTCGCTAAAGCTATCTCAATAATATAGGAATCACCTATACCAAACTTCCTTAACAACTGACCGAAACTATACCTAGTAGAGGAAAATAGTACCCTTACTTTTATTATTAGTAAATAGTTTCAAACAAATAAAAGAGAATATTCAAAAAAGAAGTCATTTAACAGAAATCTCTTGAATCATAGGTCTCGGAAGCTCATTATGATGTTTTTTATTATCATTAAACTATTTCAGTCAAATAAATGCGATTATTCAAAGAAAATTCAAAGAAAAATCTAACAGCTATGCCAAACTTCCTTAACAACTCTCTAAAACTATATCGCGCGGAGAAAAATAGCAACCTTGTACCCATCATATTGCCTCAGATCTTTGGGCTGTATTCTCTAAAATATAGATACTTCCTCGCTAAAGATATCTCAATAATATAGGAATCATCTATATTAGCTTCTTCAGAGTAAGGCCTTTTCCCACACTATGAATCCGGCACTGTGAATAACGGCAGTGTCGTAATACCGGGAAGAATCAACAGCAATTTGTACAATTGGGACATCTGTATCACCTGGTGTCATGACTACGACGAAGCCCTTTAATTGGAGATAAACAGCCAACGCGCAGATAAACCTGGCCTTGTTTTTCTTGCAGTACAAGAACTCATCCTTTTTTACCTTCAGCTGCATATCTGCTGTGAAAAATGATCTCACGGCCGATTATACGTCTTCTCATTGACTGGGCCATATCCTTTATGGTAGCTCCGCAAATTGTAGATGTCGAACGCAATAGTGGTAGATGAGTACTTTTGGGTCATGTAAGTAGCATAATGGCCAAGGATTTCGGAGTATCGTTCATTTTTGTCCCATGGAATTCTTTGCAGAAGGGCTCTACCGTCGATGATATATCGAATGCCTTTGGCAAGGGGAGTAGAGCACTCTTCAAGATTGCAACCCTGTGCTATAGCCTTGGCAAACTCTGGCTTGTTCGGAGACCGGAGCATGCAGGAACCGCCAAAAAGTGATGCTGGGTAGGAACACAGTTCGTTTTGAAAGCACTCAGACTCCATGAGATTGATCCTCTTTGCTAGCGTGATGAACCTCTGAAAAGGAGAGTGGGGTCCAGTCTTTTGCAATCTCCACCTGGATTCTGCTTTGTAGTAAATTTTCGTAGGCTGTCAGACCGTTGGTGATGTTTCTTAGCTGAAGATCTCCATTAAATGGTGATCTTTTTTCTAGGAAATCGATAACGATCTGGGTGTCTTTACAGTCTCTTAGTTGCCTCGGCTCGGCCGTTTCCTTATGTTGTTCACTAGTTCTATAGATAACCTGTGACATACCCTCCATCAGAAGATTTAGTGCAGAGCAGACTGGTCGAGACAGAACCCATAAAGACCTTTGAACCTCTGTCTTACTACTTCCATCGGTAAGGCCACCAGCTGTTTCGAGACAACGCATGAGCTCCTGCTTAATTACAAGATCCATTGAGAGCCAAGCCTAGAATCTATCGGAACATCTGATCACATGGATCCCATTCTGGAAGGCTTGATAAACGGCAGGATGGGTTTCTTGGAGCTTGACCATTCCCTGGATGTAAAGCCAGCAGGATTTTGTGTAATTGTTGTGCCCAGATGCCACCAGATAAGGCAACATGTCAGAGGTGGATTTTAAGTGGAGATCCCATGACCCAGATCGTTCGGCTCTTAAGAAATTTTGCAGTACGGATACCATATCGGAGTATTGGAACCACAGTTTCGAGGTTCTGTACTGGAGCAGTTTCAGTCTCTTCCTATCGATGAATGCCACTATTTTTTCTAGGAAAAGATTTCCTTTTATGTCCGCAACGGCTGCTTCTTTGTTCATAAGCGTTGTCTACAGGTTTCTCAGTTCCAATATTTCTTCAGGCTGTGGAATTGATTCAGCAACACTGGAACTTTCTTCGAGAAGGACCTCAGAAAGCAGAATAGCATGTAGCGCAGCGTCTACCAGAAAATGGCCACGTATTGCCGTGGTGATTTCTTTCCCACTGAGAAGATGCGAGACAGTGTTTGGTGCGTAGGCAAGATAAAAACCTCTCTAAGTCCTGAGTCCTCTATGATGTAGCCAATTGATCCAAGGAAGCTCATCACGGTGTGGAATCCTTCGAGTTTTGGAAAAACATTTGAAAGCTCACTTCATGGAGCAGCAGCTTCGACAATTTGCATGGCTTTCCACCACAGCGGTTGGTCAAATGTTACAACAGGAGTAAATCCATGCCACCTGGCTTGCTCTGCTACGAAAAGCAAAGTCGAATAAATGCAAGTGTCTTCACTAGCTGGAAGGTCAATCATAGGAAGGAAAACAATGGAGGCTTTTCCTGAGTGAGTCCTGACCATGATTGTTTGCTGTGTGCAATTCCAACCCGGTCTTGGAGTTTTCGGATACCAGGAATATCAATTTAAATATCAAGTCAAGGGGAACGGAGGACATTCGAAGTGAAACTTTTTTAGCTTGTTAGGTGGCAGATACATCGAATGTTTTGTATCTATAGATGGCAAGATATCAAACACGGGCATTAACGTGACTTAATAAATGATTATTCGGGGTAATTTTCAATTGTGACTTTTTAGGTACGGCTTTACCCGGGAAATCTCTTATACAAAGCGTGGGACGAAACGTTCATAGTCTTTATTGCATACGAAGGTCATCAAAGTGGTGTAGTTGCCTTCTGGCCTTCTAACATTAAGCGTTAACTGGAAACAAAAAAGCGCACGTTGATGAATACGAAACGGGTTCTCTAGTAGACATTACATCATGTTAATTTGATTTTTGAGCTCAGTTCATCATTTTATGTCAGAATAGTTGCCTTCTGATAGTATTGTGAAACAGAGGTCACAACGATGAGAAGGGTAAAATCACATATTGATGATAAGGAAAATTTTTTCTGGCACATTGTACATCAAATTTGTTTTCGTTTTCGGGCTCAACTCTTCATTTTACACCAGGACGGTACTTCATATACAGAAAAATGAACATTTACCGATAGTTTATTTTTTTTAGAAAAAACTGAAAAATTGACATGAAAAGCAGAAAAAAACTAGTTTTGCGTCAACCTAGAATGTACAACTCTGGATATGTTGTTAAGCTTTTTTTCTCTACAATATGGTATACAAATTATTTCTGTTAACATTTGTTGGGGGTCGACCAATATTTTTGGCTAGTTTGCCTGTACTGTATGCTGATGATTTAAGCATCCTTGATGAAAGTGTGAACAAAATGAATGAACTTTTAGATGTTTTGTGAGATCAGGGTGCTAGAATAGGTTTGAAAAGTAACTTTAAGAACACTAAGTCGTTAAGGTTAGGAATAATCGAAGATGAAAAAATGACATTGGGTAATTAAAAGATTGATCAATTGGACAGCCTCACTTACCTTGGTAGCATCAAACAGTTCGTGGTAACGAACTATAAGCAAGGAGCGACCCGGCTCAATAGTAACCGAAACTCTATAAAACGGGATTCTGATACCAATAGATACATCAGAAGAATCAGATTTTTATGCTGATTTCAAATATATAAGTTTTACCCATCCCTTAAGCATCCTCGATGAAAGTGTGAACAAAACGAATGAACTTTTAGATGTTTTGTGAGATCAGGGTGCTAGAATAGGTTTGAAAAGTAACTTTAAGAACACTAAGTCGTTAAGGTTACGAATAAGTGAAAATGAAAAAATGACATTGGTTAATTAAAAGATTGATCAAGTGGACAGCCTCACTTGCCTTGGTAGTATGATTAGTAAAGACGATAGGAACAATGAAGATGTTAAAAGTAGCATAGACAAGGTCCAGGGTGTTTTTTGACAGTTGAAACAAGTTTTGAAGAACAGGAAGACAGGTCTACGAACCAGTACTTCCACTTTTCGATTTCAATTTACCCTAATTTTTTATCAATTTTCCCTAAAATTCCCTGTATTTCTCCCTATTTTTCTCCCTAGAAAAAAGAGATATTTTGCCTTACATTTCCATACAATCTACACGAAAAAGACATAGCGCAGCATCAAATTGTTATTTTTACTTCAGATAATGATGCATATAACATCTTTTATACTACCGAAAACACATAAAAAAGTTTAATTAAATGTCATCTCCAGAACTTCATCGCGCGTAGCGTTTGCCTTCGTCTTGAAGCCAGGGACAGCTTTCGGTATGCTGACAGTGGATGACATTTGTCTTCGTTTTCGAACAGTAATTGACTCGAATATGTGAGACCAGTGTGAAATTCTTGACACTATCTCGGATGTCTGTTTCGATTAATTTGAGGAGACTAAACAGAAGCTCAGCTGGTACATTGCTAAAAGGTAAAGAGAAGATCTGTGACATACAGTTTCGCAATTCCGGGTACTTGATTTCACCACTGCAAGTATTCAGACTAAATATCTTCATTCAGTACTGCTAAACTGACAGATCTTCAACTTCGGCATCTCCCAAATGAAGGTCAGTGACATCAGTCATTGCCTATGACCTCCATTCTACGTCTGTTTTCTGGAGGCAACACTATTCTCTTAGACCGGGAAATCTCGCAAATACTGGCCTTAAAGAGT
The DNA here is from genome assembly GCF_049724085.1 of Artemia sp. Qi Xiang Cuo. Lineage (NCBI taxonomy): Eukaryota > Metazoa > Arthropoda > Branchiopoda > Anostraca > Artemiidae > Artemia > Artemia sp. Qi Xiang Cuo. The sequence continues at coordinate 20,596,959 of NC_142808.1, read as the reverse complement.
TTTGCTTCCAATTTCTTCCATTCCTTAGTTCAACCAAAACCTAAATGTCATCAATTTTGTCTTCAAACTTGAAACAGCCTTGGATCTGCTTCATTAGGACTATATAGTTTTTTCGACGAGACTGGTAAAAGAGATCAATATTATCACTTGGCTCTTAAGCATCTACGAGGTCTTGCGTTGAATCGGTTGCATCTATTCCCATTTATGTTTGGTCTAAAGGCAGGTACTCACTTGAAAGGTAAGGATCCAGTTCAGTAAACAATCCAACACTGCAAATATAGTCCAGTTTCTTGAAGTTAGACGCAACATCATTCACAAGTTTGGTGGCACTTACCTTTAGAGAGTGAAGAAGTGGAAGCTCAGATTGAAAAACTGTGTTGAATTTGTTAGAGAGGCCGAGAGAGTAGTCCATGAATTCAAGGTATGGCTTAGTCAACTTGCTTCGTAATGTTGACAAGATAAGGTTATTGGTTGCAGTTGGGTCGTCAAACGTGGTTTCTATGAAATACCGAGTAAAAGCAACCCGACTATCAATTAGCCTCTTTATGCAGGCTATGAATTGAAATAATTGTGCTTTATAATGAAATAGAGTGCTTTGCATTGAAATAACTCCTGAAATTCAGCTTACTTATCTCATCTGGAAGCGCTTCTGGAAAAGTGGGCATAGATATTTCGCGCCAAGTCTTCTAGTGTCTTTGGAAGTGACAAGCATGGATAGGATGAACATAAGTGAATAAGATGGCATGAGCATTTCAAATTCAAGATATGGGGCACCATGGCTTTCATTAGCGTTGAAGCAGATCTATTGGCTCCAAAATGACGTTAGTAGTGTCTGCACAAAATCCAACAATATTTTGCCAGGCAATCGATTTTTTTTCAATGACTTGTTTGATGCAGTAAATCAGACCCCCAGCCGACCCATCACTACACTTAACCATGTCCAGTACTTCGCCATGAAGGTTTAGATCTTTCTCACTAAAAAAACACTAAAATGATAGCTTGTTGTTTATCTTTAGTACAATCAGTGGTCTCATCAATTATCACGGAGAAAAAAGCAGTTTTGAGCAACTCGACTAACTGGTTATGTATTACCAAAGAAAAATTATGTCGCAAAATATTTGTGGCTTTCTGTTTACCCTGAGTGACCCCTGCTAGGGCCTGGTCTTATGGAAATAATTTTCTTAGGAGAGGGATCAAGCTGTCTGCAAGACGTAATGGCAGACTATGTTATGCCGAAAATATGCAGATGCGGTGTTCAATTTCTTTGGAATTACTGCCTACACTCAGAAGTTTTTCAGTGCTGCCACGGCCAGCCTTTGTCTGAATTTCATTGCTTGCTTTTATATGCTACTTGTCCAGAGCATGCCGGGTCAACTCTGATTTCCCTCAATATTCATACTTCAAACAGAACCTACACTATGGTACAAAAATATTTTTCTTTGACTTGTTTGCCACTCTTTTATCGATCGAATTTTTAAGCATTGGTAACTGAAATAACTGGTGAACAAGAATTTTGGTCGAATTTTTTCTTTTGGAATTCTCAAAATCAATAATTTACCTCAGATTTCCCTGGAATTTCTTACTTTACCCCAGATTTCTCTTTATCCCTAGATTCAAAATAAGTGTCCCTAAAAGAAGTGATTTCCTCCTAAAATAAGGTAATCTCCCTAGAAGTGGAAGCCCTGTTACGAACCATGATTATAATATTGGAAGCTACAGTGATAATAGTGGTCAAGTATGGTTCTGAAGCATGGGCGCTCCGAAAAACAGACGAAGATTTGCTAACTGTTTTCCAGAGAAATTGCCTACGGATTTTTTAGGTACCCGAATGACTGATCGTATTTCAAATAGTAGGCTGTACGAAAAGTGTAGTTCAATACCGTTTCCTAGGGCCATGATGAGAGAGAGATTGAGATGACTAGGGCCCGTTCTGCGGATGATAACAGATTGCCGAAGATTATCCTTTTCGGTCAACCGTCTGGGACTAAATGGAAAGCGGTTCATCCGTGGTTGGGGTAAGAGGATGTCGTAAAGAAAGATTTAAGGGAAATAGGAGCTCCCTGGAAGGGTGTAAAAAGGGAGATTTTTAATAGATTAGGATGGAGGAGGTACGTGCGTAGTAGTGTTGGCCTCGGGTGTCTTGGTGCTGCGATGAGTTGTTAGTAGTAGTAGTAGTGGTAGTAAGAATGGGGTAGTTTTTTATCCCCCCCTGCCCTTTGTTTCCTTGTTTCTTGGCTTTAGCCACTCCTCGAGGCCAAAAGCCTCATGGTAGTCCCCAGACATTCCAGGTATTATAAGATATGTTAGAATTATAATACATTTTATGTATTATAATTAGATGGTCACCTTAACTTTCTGCTCCTATTTAAAGATTGTTGCAGAATCGTGTACAATATCACATAGGATTTAATTTTTTGCATTTTTATATTGTTTTTCAATTCTTCTTTTCACTTTTTGGGGGGAGAGGAGGGGGCTGGTGGCTGAGCTATCATACCAGAGTAAGATGAAGGTTTAAGAATTGGAGACTTTAGCATTATAGCCCGTAATCGAGTCTTAAGTTTTTTGCATCAGTAGAAATATTACATTACATGAAAAAACACTTCCAGCCATCAAGGACTAAATATTTGTTTCTTACACAAATTTTACCAAATATATACCAAATTTATTAAAATTCAGCTTTTTCCATATTAGATACATGATTTAACACCGAATCAAATCGTAAGTTATTTTCACCCACCGATCACCAACGGTATGCATGCAACTGAACCCCACTCAACTCAAACCATTTAAACCAACCCCCATTCAACTCAGTCCCCGTTAGAATCAACCACATTCCACTCAACCCCCCTCCGACTAAATACCAATTCGACTTAACCCGAGTCGATAAGTTTGCTGTGGTTGGCAACATTTAGAGGAAACGTTTTAATATCTAAGAAAGAAGCACAAACAAAGTCTTATCTTATGTTTTTGTCTAAATATTATTGTCTCTTGTCTGACAGTGCACCCCCTCCCCTCCTGATGATCAGATATAGCCCTAATATCACATTACTCCGTTATTTTGTGTTGTTTTACATGTTATGTCAGTAGTAATGCCACTCTGCTTTCCAAAAGGCCCATAGGAAGGTTTCCACAAAACCCTAGATTCCACAAGGCCCATAGGAAGGCTTTCCGCAATACCCAGGATTTTCGTGACATGCCCAGGATTCCCGTGACAGCCCTGTTTAAAGTGGTGTTACGTCGAATGACACACCCCTACAATACAACAAAATGCCCTGTTTTAAATGGCCAGTTGTTACGTAGTGCAATAGGGGGAAACAAAGAGACGCAGATGTTAGTTCAGTCAATGTTTACACTGAGCTGCTATGTAAAAGAGGATGCCGCAATCGTGCGTGAATCAACAGGTGCTATACCATAGGGAATAACTTAATGACAGCACAAAATGGGTGTTACGTAATGGCAGCGCAAACGTAGGTGCTACCTATTGACAGCGCAACATGGGTGCTACATAATAACAGTGCAACATGGGTGTTACGTAATGACAGCACACACGTAGGTGTTACGTGATGAGGGCGCACACGTGGGTGTTACGTACTGACAACGTTAAGCAGGGGAATTTAATTAAGACATTTCGAGACGTTTCAAGACGTTTTCTAAGACATTTTTCCCAAGAGGTTTCTTAAGACATTTTTCTTCATGATAATTCATTCAGGACGTTTTAAAACGTTTTCTAAGACATTTCAAAACATTTCAAGACATTTTTTTCAAGATGTTTTCTAAGACGTTTCAAGTAGACCCCGGCAGTGCGCCGATAAGGGAAGAGGCGGGGCCAAAAACAGCGTGTCGCGCCGCCGGTAAGACGTAGGTGGCGCGCCGCCGGCGCGATCAATGTTGACCGCAAACATTAACGTTTTCGTCAGTCTTTCTGAAATCAGAGCTTGAATTTTCTTCAAGACGATTTCTAAGACGTTTTCTTAGACATTTAGAGACGTTTCAAGACATTTCAAGATGTTTTTTAAGACCTTTTCTTCAAGATGTTTTCTAAGACATTTTCAAGACGTTTTCAGGAAGTTTTTAATTTGAAACATATGACTCGGGATATTTTTGTAGTGCTGTGTCGTGGTTTATCTTGTCGGTACTAACTCAGTTGATGTTTCAAAGTGCACTCTTGAAGTTTTTTGTTTCAGCCGTCTGAATTAGGATATTTTGTAGCGCTGTTTCGTGGTTTATCTTTTCTCTGCTACCTCTGTTGGTGTTTCTAAGTGCATTCTGGAAGTTTTTCGTTTGAAATTTATGACTTTGGAGATTTTTGTAGTGTTGTGTCGTGATTTATCTGGTCTCGTACCACCTCCGTTGATGTTTCAAAGTGCATTCTGGAAGTTTTTCTTTTGAAACGTGTGAGTTAGGATATTTTTGGATGTGATATGTCGTGGTTATCTTGTCTGTGCTACCTCTGTTAACCTTTCGAAGTGTATGCTGGAAGTGTTTCACTTGAAACGTATAACTTAGGATATTTTTGTAGTGTTGTGTCGGGGTTTATCATGTCTGAGCTACCACAGTTGATATTTCAAAGAGCAATTTGGAAGTCTTTTGTATGAAACGTTAGACTTAGGATATTTTTTGCAGTGTTGTGTCATGGTTTATCTCGTGAATACTACCTCTGTTGATGTTTCAAAGTGCATTCTGGAAGTTTTATGTTTGAAACGTATGACTTAGGATATTTTTGTAGTGTTGCGTCCTGATTTTTCTCGTCTTTTCTACCTCTGATGATGTTTCAAAGTGTATTCTGTAAGTTTTTTGTTTGAAAACTATGACTTAGGATATTTTTGTAGTGTTGTGTCGTTGTTTATCCTGTGTGTGCTACCTCTGTTGATGTTTCAAAGTGCATTCTGGAAGTTTTTTCATTCGAAATGTATAACTTTGGATATTTTTGTAGTGTTGTATCATAGTTTATCTTGTCTATGCTCTCTCTGTTGATGTTTCAAATGGTATTCTGGAAGTTTTTCGTTCGAAGCGTCTGACTTAGGATATTTTTGTAGTTATGTATACTGGTTTATCTTATCTGTGTTACCTCTGTTGATGTTTCAAAGTGCATTCTGGAAGATTTTTGTTTGTAATGTATGACTAAGGATATTTTTGTAGTTTTGCATCGGGGTTTATCATGGCTGTGCTACTTCAGTTGGTATTTTAAATAGCATTTTGGAAGTTTTCGTATGAAACGAATGACTTAGGATATTTTTTGTATGCTGTGTCATGGTTTATCTCGTCTGTACTATCTCTGTTGGTGTTTCAAAATTCATTCTTGAAATTCTTCGTTTGAAACGTATGACAGGATATTTTTTCTAGTCTTGTTTCATAGTTTATCTTGTCTGTGCAACCTCTTTTGATGTTACAAAGTGCTTTTTGGAAGTTCTTCGTTTGAAACGTATGACTTAGGATATTTTTTAGTGTTTTTTCGTGGTTTATCTTGACTGTGCTAGTTCAGTTGATGTTTCAAAGTGCATTTTGGAAGTTTTCCGTTTGAAAAGTATGATATGACATTTGTTTAGTGTTTTATTGTAGTTTTGTCTGTGCTATCTCAGTTGATGTTTCATAGTGCATTTTGGATGTTTTCGCTTGAAACGTCTTACTTGGGATAATTTTATAGTGTTGTGTCGTGGTTTTATCTTGTCTTTGCTACCTCAGTTGATGTCTCAAAGTGCATATTTGAATTTTTTCGTTTGAAACCTATTATTTTGGATATTTTTGTAGTGCTATGTTGGGGTTTATCATTTCTGTTCTGCCTGAGTTGATATTCCAAAGTGTATTTTGAATTTGTTCGTATGAAACGCATGACAGGATATATTTTGTAGTGTTGTCTCGTGGTTTATCTTGTCAGTTCTACCTCACTCGATGTTTCAAAGCGCATTTTGGAAGTTTTTCATTTGAAAAGTATGACTTAGAATATTTGTTGCAGTTTTGTTTCGTGGTTTATCTTGTCTTTGCTACATCGTTTCAAAGTGCATTTTGAAAGTTTTTCGTTTGAAACATATGACTTAGGATATTTTTTGTAGTGTAGTGTCGTGTTTTATATTGTCTGTCCTACCTCAGTTGATGTTTCAAAGTGTATTTTGGAACTTTTTTTGTTGAAATGTAAGGCTTGGGATATTTTTGTACTGTCGTGTCGTGAATTATCTTTTCTATGCTACTGTGGTTGATGTTTCAAAGTGCATTTTGGAATTTTTTCGTTTGAAACGTTTGACAGGATATTTTTGTAGTTTTGTGTCACGTTTTATTTTGTTTGTGCTACCTCAGTTGATGTTTCAAAGGGCATTTTAGAAGTTTTTGTTTGAAACGTATGATTTGGGATATTTTTTTGTAGTGTTGTGTCGTGGTTATTCTTTTTATTATAAAACTTAAAAAGAACTTCTGCGGACAAAATCCGAAACTGTCTTGATACTAGTACTTTCACATTAACCCACACAGTTTAGGTTAAGTTAAGTTAGATTAATTCTAACCTAGCCTAAATTAACCTAACCTGGTGTGTGTAGGTTAACGTGAAAGCACTAGTATCAAGACAGTTTCCAATTTTGTCTGCAAAAGTTTTTTTTAAGTTATATAATAATAAGATCAACCAAGACACACCACTACAAAACAAATATACTAATTCATACTTTTCAAACGAAAAACTTCCAAAATGCACTTTGAAACACCAACTGAGGTAGCAAAGACAAGATAAACCACAACACAAAACTACAAAAATATCCTAAGTCATAGGATTCAAAATAAAACTTCAAGAATGCACTTTGAAAAATCAACAGAGGTAGCAGAGACAAGATAAATCACGACACAATACTACAAAAAATCCCAAGTCATAGGTTTGAAACGCAAGCCTTCCAAATTGCATTTCAAAAATCAATAGAGGTAGTAGAGACGAGATATATCACGACGCAAGACTAATGAAACGCAAAACTTCAAAAATGCACTTTGGTAGCAAAGACAAGATAAACCATGACACAAAACTACAAAAATATCCTAAGTCATAGGATTCAAAATAAAACTTCAAGAATGCACTTTGAAAAATCAACAGAGGTAGCAGAGACAAGATAAATCACGACACAATACTACAAAAAATCCCAAGTCATAGGTTTGAAACGCAAGCCTTCCAAATTGCATTTCAAAAAATCAATAGAGGTAGCACAGACGAGATAAATCACGACGCAAGACTAATGAAACGCAAAACTTCAAAAATACACTTTGAAACATCAATTGAAGTATCAGAGACAAGATAAACCACGACACAACACTATAAAAATATCCTAATTCATACATGCCAAACGAAAATCTTCCAAAATGGACTTTGAAACCTCAACTGAGTTAGCACAGGCAAGATAAAACAAGAAAAAAGAACACTACAAAAATATCCTGTCATACATTTCAAACCAAAAATTTCCAAAATGCACCTTGAAACTCCAACTGAGGTTGCACATACAAGATTAACCATGACACAACACCACGAAAGCATCCTAACTCATACGTTTCAAAGAAAAACTTTCAAAATGCACTTTTAAACTTCAACTGAGGTAGCACAGACAAGATAAACCACTACACAACACTACAAAAATACCTTACGTCATACGTTTCAAAAGAAAAATTTCCAAGATAAACCCTGATAAAACACAACAAAAATATCCTAAGTTAAAGGTTTCAAACGAAAAAGTTTCACTATTCACTTTGAAACATCAACTGAGGTAGAAAAGACAAAATAAAACCGCGACACAACTTTACAAAAACATCTGAAGTCACACGTTTCAAACAAAAAACTTCCCGAATGCACTTTGAAAAATCCACAGAGGTAGCAGAGACAAGATAAATCACGACACAACACTACAAAAATATCCTAGGTCATACGTTTCAAAAGAAAAACTTCCAAAATACATTTTGAAACATCGACAGAGGTAGCACAGACGAATTAAAACATGACACAACATTACACAAAATACCCTAGGTCATACGTTTCAAACAAAAACTTCCAGAATGCTCTTTGAAACATCAACAGACGTAGTACAGACAAGATAAATCACGAAACAACACTACGAAATATCTTAAGTCATACGTTACAACACTACAAAACAACTATCCTATTTCACACTTCAAGTGGAAAAAACTTCCAAAATGCACTTTGAAACATCCACAGAGGTACCAAACAAAGGAAAAATCATATTTCGACACAACAAGAATGTCATAAGTCGTACGTTTCAAAAGAAAAACTTCCAGAATGCACTTTAAAACACCAACAGAGGTTAAACTGACAAGATAAACCAGGAAAAAGCACTACAAAAATTTCCTGAGTCATACTTTTCAAATGAAACTCTTCTTGAATGCACTTTGAAACATCAACAGAGGTAGCACAGACAAGATAAACCATGACATAACATTGCCAAAATATCCTGTCATATCAACTGATAAAACTTTCAAAAGCACTTTGAAACATCATCATATATATCCCAGACAAGACAAACCATGACGCAACACTACAAAAATATCCTAAGTCTTACGTTTTGAAAAATTTCCAAAATGTACTTTAAACATCAACAGAGGTAGTACAGACAAGATAAACCACGAAACAACACTAAAAAAATATCCTAAGGCATTCGTCTCAAACGATAAACTTCCAGAGTTTACTTTGAAACATCAAGAGAGGTAGCACAGAGAAGATAAACCATGATAGAACTACACAAATATCATAAGTCGTACGTTTCAAATGATAAAACTTCCAGAATGCACTTTTAAACATCGTCAGAGGTAGCACAGACAAGATAAACCACAAAACAACACTACAAGAAATATTCTAAGTCATACCTTTCAAACGAAAAACTTCCAGAATGTACTTTGAAACATCAACAAAGGTAGCACAGACATGATAAACCACGATACATCACTATAATAAATATCTCAGAAAAATGTCTTGGGAAAAAATTCTTTGAGAAAATGTCTTAGAAGACATCTTGGGATGTCTTGAAGCGTCTTGAAACATCATCAACAGAAATGTCTAAAGAAACGTCTTAAGAAACGTCTTGAAATGTCTTGGAATATTTCTTGAAGAAAATGTCTTAAGAAACGTCTTGAAACGTTTTGAACCGTCTTGAAATGTTTTGAAACATCTTGAAATGTCTTAGAAAATGTCTTGAAACGTCTTGAAGGAAAATGTCTTAAGAAATGTTTTGAAAAGTCTTGGAATGTCTTGGAATGTCATTGAAAACGTCTTGAAACATCTTGTAGAATTTGTCTTAAGAAACGTCTTTAAAGGTCTTGGAACGTCTTAGAAAATGTCTTGAAGAAAAATGTCTGGAGAAACGTCTTGAAATGTTTTGAAACGTCTTAGAAATCGTTTTGAAACTTCTTGAAGAAAAACGTTTTAAGAAACGTCTTGAAATTTCATGAAATGTCTTTGAAAACGTCTTGAAATGTCTTGAAGAAAAATGTCTCAAGAAACGTCTTGGAAAAATGTCTTGAGAAACGTATTGGGAAACAATGTCATAGAAAACGTCTTGAAGAAAAATGCCTTAAAAACGACTTGAAATGTCTTGAAACGTCTTGAAATTTCTTAGTAAATTCCTCTGCTTGACGTTGCCATTACGTAACATCATCACGTGCGCTGTCATTGCGTAGCATCTACGTATCCGCTATCATTACGCAACACTCATGTTGCGCTGTCATTAAGTTATTCCCTATGATATAAAACCTGTAGATTCACGCACGATTGCGTCATCCTCTATTACAAAGCAACTCAGTGTAAACGTTGACTTAACCAGCATCTGCGTCTCTTAGTTTCTCCATATTACATTGACGTAACACCTGGTCATTTAAAAAAGGGCATGTTGTCGTATGGTAGGGGTGTGTAATGTGACGTAGCACCACTTAAAACAGGGTTGTCACGGGAATCCTGGGCGTTGTCGAAAGCCTTCCTATGGGCCTTACGGAAACCTACCTATAGGCCTTGTGGACAGCAGAGTGGCATTACTACTTATACCCTTTCTGTTAACTGTTTTCTTTTTTCTTTTCTTTTTTCAGATTTTTGACCTGGTGAAAGCTTTCTACCAAAAATTTCAGTACAGTTTTTGGATAAAAAGGGTATTTGAAATGATTTACAATTGTGGATTATAATGAAAGGGAATATATAACCTAATAATTAGAAACATGCTGCAATTATAAAGTAAGAATTTTTCCTTTTTTTGGCGTTTTCCTTTGGATTTTAATATCTCGGCTTGTATCTGGCGACACCTGGGGGAGGGGTGGTATTGTCAGAAAATTGACCATGGTATGTGGAAAGAGCCAAAAATGGTTCACCCATAGAATAAGGAGTCTCATGTTAATACTTTTATTTCATTAGCGCTCAAATTGAGAACCCAGAGAAACTAAACCTGGACATCCTCCGCAGGTCCAATGACTGGTTTTCAGATGAGACCTTATAGTTATCCCACAGCTGTTTTATTAACTCTACACCAGTCATTGCCCCTTCTCCCTAACAAATCCCGGGTCACATTTGGCCGTCTTTTAGAAGAAATTAATTAAAAAAAACTTTTTCCAAAAAATGAGTTTTTCAAAGAAAAGTAATGAACTCTATTAAACAAAAAATTAGCAAAAATAAAATCAAATAATCTACCAAGCGTGAAACTACCACAAATCAGCATCGATAAATAAATGAAACCAAAAACGAACATAAATTACAATAATTAACCGAGTCAAACTCAAAACGAGCAGAAATTAACATAAGTTGGGCGCAAAACCCCTACGCCTTCCCAAGGCCAGAACAAAATTTGCACTTTACTCAAAAAAATTTAAATTTTTTTACTTTTATAACTTTAATAAATCAAATAATATAAACATTTTGATTATAAAATATCAGTATATGTATATTAAACTGACAATGCACATTCATTTGTATTTTTTCAGTAAAGTGCAAACTTTGTTCTAGCTTTGGGAAGGCATAGGGGTTTTGCGCCCAACTTATGATAATTTCTGCCCGTTTAGAGTTTGACTTGGTTAATTATTGTAATTTCTGTTCGTTTTGGGTTTCATTTATTTATCGATGCTGATTTGTGGTAGTTTCACGCTTGGTAGATTATTTGATTTTATTTTGCTCATTTTTTGTTTAATGGAGTTCTTTACTTTTCTTTGAAAAACTTATTTGTGGGAAAAGGTTTTTAAATTAATTTCTGTTCGTTTTATATGGACATAGTCTTTTCAGGGAAAAAGAAAATAATACTTTAAATCTTTTCGTTTTTAAGACTTTATGGTTTGGCCCGCAAAATTTTGATTGGATGTGTTTTGGAAAATGGTGGGCGTGAGAGGGGCGTTAGTCGCTATCCAATCACTTTCAACTATTAAAAAAGGCACTAGCCCTTTCAATTTCCAATTGAATGAGCCCTTTTGAAGTGTCTACGACAACGCTTTCAATAAAAATTTTATATGACCCAGGGCATAACTTACAATCCTTGCCCTAAGGGCTATGGGGGACGGGTTGTCATCCTTAAAGACCTAATATCCAAAACTTTCAACTACGTTGAGTAAAATGGCTATCTCAGAATTTGGATTGGATGTGTTTGGCGAAAAGGTGGGCGTGAGCTGGGGTTAGTTGCCTTCAAATCACTTTTGACTATTAAGAAGGGTACTATCCCTTTTAATTTCAAATCGAATGAGCCCTTTAGTTTCTATGACAAAGATTTCAATAAAAACCTTATATGCCTCCAGGGCATAACTTATAATCATTGCCCTGAGGGTTGTAGGTGAGTGTCCTTCTAAAAAATATATTTTCTATCTGGAAATCAACTACGCTGAACAAAATGGCTATCTCAAATTTTTATTGGATTTGTTTGGGGAAAAGGTGGACGTGAGAGGGGGGTTAGTTGCCCTCAAATCAATTTCGAATAAAAAAAAGAGTAGTCTCCCGTTGATTTTCCAACCGTATGAGCCCTTTTTCAAGTTTCAACAACAACTAATCCAATCAGAACCTTATACGGCTCCATGGCATAACTTATAATTCTTGCTCTTAGGGTTTTGGGGGAGTGTCCTCCTATAAAATATATTTTCTATCTGGAAATCAACTACGCTGAACAAAATAGCTATCTCAAAATTTTGATTGGATGTGTTTGGGGAGTGTTGGGTGTGGGGGGGGGGGGCTAGTTGCCCTCCAATCAATTTCGACTATTAAAAAGGCAAGAGCCCTTTGAATTTCTAATTGAATGAGATTTTTTAGAAGTTTCTACGACAACGCCTTCTTTAAAAGCCCTGAGAGCTGTGGGGGAGTGTCCTCCTCAAAAACATGTTTTCTATCTGGAAATCAACTACGATGAACAAAATGGCTATGTCAAAATTTTGATTGGATGTGTTTGGGGAAATGATGGGCGTGGGGGGGGGGCTAGTTGCCCTCAAATTACTTTCGACTATTAAAAAGGGCAATAGCCCTTTGAATTTACGGTCGAATGAGCCTTTTTTGAAGTTTCTATGACGACCCCTTCCATATGAAGCTCCCTTCTCTAAAGGAAACAAAATAATACATAGTTCATTGTGCCAACATCATTCTTATATGCCCTCTGGGCATAACTTAAAACCCTACAACAAACTGCTACGCAACAAAATGGCTATCTCAAAATTTTTATTGGATGTGTTTGGGGAAATGATGGGCGTGGGGGGGGGGGTGGAGGGGGAGGGGGGCTAGTGGCCCTCTAATCACTTTCGACTATTGAAAAGGTAACTAGCCCTTCGAATTTCCAATCGAATGAACCTGTTTTGAAGTTTCTACGACAATGGCTTCTAAAAACCATATATGCCCCCAGGGCATAACTTAAAACCCTTGCCCTAAGGGTTGTGGGGGAGTGTTCTCCTCAAAAACATATTTTCTATCTGGAAAACAACTACGCTGAACAAAATGGCTATCTCGAAATTTTCATTGGATGTGTTTGGGGGAATGATGGGCGTTGGGGGGGGGGGGCTAGTTGCCCTCCAATCACTTTCGACCATTAAAAGGGCGCTAGAACTTTTAATTTCCAATCGAATGAGCCCCTTTTGAAGTTTCTACGACGAACCCTTCCATATGAAATGCCCTTCTCTAAAGGAAAAAAAAAATAATACATAGTAAATTGTGCCAATATCGTTCTTATATGCCCTCAGGGCATAACTTAAAACCCTTGCCCCGAGGCTTGTGGGGGAGTGTCCTCCTCAAAAACATATTTTCTATGTTGAAATCAACTACGCTGAACAGAATGGCTATCTCAAAATTTTGATTAGATGTGCTTGGGGGAATGATGGGCGTGGGGGGGGGGGGCTAGTTGCCTTCCACTCACTTTCGACTATTAAAAAGGGCACTAGCCCTTTCATTTTCCAATCAAATGAGCCTTTTTTGAAGTTTCTACGACAACGCCTTCTATAAAAACCTTATATGCCCCCAGGGCACAACTTAAAAACCTTGCCCTGAGGGTTGTGGGGGAGTGGCCTCCTCAAACAGATACTTTCTGTGTGGAAATCAACTACGCTGAATAGAATGGTTATCTCAAGATTTTGATTGGATGTGTTTGGGGATTGATGGGCGTGGGGGAGAGGGGCTAGTTGCCCTCCAATCACATTCGACTACTAAAAAGGGCACTAGACCTCTTAATTTCCAATTAAATGAGCCCCCTTTGAAGTTCCTGTGACAACCCCTTCCGTATGAAGTGCCCTTCTCTAAAGAAAAAAAATAATAAATAGTACATTGCGCAAACATCACTCTTATATGCCCTCAGTGCAAAGCTTAAAACCCATACCCCGAGGGGTGTTGAAGACGGTCCTCCCTGAAAACATATTTTATATTTGAGAATAAACTACGCTAAACCCAATGGCTATATCAAAATTTTGATTGGCTGTGCTTGGGGGACTGATGGGCGTGGGGGGAGGGCTAGTTGCCTTCCACTCACTTTCGACTATTAAAAAGGGCACTAGCCCTTTGAATTTCCAATCGAATAAGCCTTTTTTGAAGTTTCTACGACAACGCCTTCTATAAAAACCTTATATGCCCCCAGGTCATAACTTAAAACCCTTGCCCTGAGGGCTGTGGGGGAGTGTCCTTCTCAAAAACATATTTTCTATTTGAAAATCAACTACGCTGAACAAAATGGCTATCTAAAAATTTTGATTGGATGTGTTTGGGGGAATGATGGGCGTGGGGGGGGGGGAGCTAGTTACCCTCTAATCGCTTTCGACCATTAAAAAGGGCCCTAGAACTCTCGATTTCCAATCGAATGTGCCCCTTTTGAAGTCTCTACGACGACCCCTTCCATATGAAGTGTCCTGCTCCAAAGGAAAAAAATAATAAAGGGTACATTGTGCCAAAATTGTTCTTATATGCCATCAGGGCATAACTTAAAACCTTGTCCCGAGGGTTGTTGGGAGTATCCTCCTCAAAAAGATATTCTCTATCTGGATTTCAACTACGCTGAACAAAATGCCTACCTCAAAATTTTGATTGGATGTGTTTGGGGAATGATGGGCGTGGGGGGGGGGGCTAGTTGCCCTCCAATCACTTTTGACTGTTAAAAAGGGTACTAGCCCTTCGAATTTCCAAACGAATGAGCCTGTTTTGAAGTTTCTGCGACAACGCCTTCTAAAAACCTTAAATGCCCCTAGGCCATAACTTAAAACTTGCCCTGAGGGTTCTGGGGGAGTGTCAAAACCATATTTTCTATCTGGAAATCAACTAGGCTGGACAAAATGGCTATCTCGAAATTTTGATTGGATGTGTTTAGGGGAAGGATGGGTGTGGGGGGGGGCTAGTTGCCCTCCAATCACTTTCGACTATTAAAAAGGGCACTAGAACTCTCTATTTCCAATCGAATGAGCCCCTTTTGAAGTTTCTACGACGACCCCTTCCATATAAAGTGCCCTTCTCTAAAGGAAAAAAATAATCCATAGTACATTGTGCAAACATCGTTCTTATATGCCCTCAGGGCATAAATTAAAAGCCGTGCCCTGAGGCTAGTGGGGGAGTATCCTCCTCAAAACACACATTTTCTATCAGGAAGTTAACTACGCTGAAAAAAATGGCTATCTCAAAATTTTGATTGGATGTGTTTGGGGGACGGATTGGTGGGGGGGGGGGCTAGTTGTCCTCAACTCCCATTCGACTATTCAACAGGGCACTATCCCTTTGAATTTCCAATCGAATGAGCCTTTTTTGAAGTTCCCACGACAAAGCTTTCTATAAAAACCTTACATGCCCCTAGGGTATAACTTAAAACCCTTGCCTTGAGAGCAGTTGGGGAGTGTCCTCCTCAAAAATATATTTTCAGTGTGGAAATCAACTACGCTGAACAAAATGGCTATCTCAAAATTTTTATTGGATGTGCTTGGGGGAATGATGGGCGTAGGGTGTGGGCTGGTTGCCCTCCACTCATTTTCGACTATTAAAAAGGGCACTAGCCCTTTGAATTTCCAATCGAATGAGCCTGTTTTGAAGTTTCTACGACAAAGCCTTCTAAAAACCTTACAAACCTCCAGGTCATAACTTAAAACCCTTGCCCTGAGGGTTGTGGGGGAGTGTCCTTCTCAAAAACATATTTTCTATCTGGAAATCAACTACGCTGAACAAAATGGCTATCTTAAAATTTTGATTGGATGTGTTTGGGGGAATGATGGGCGTGGGATTGCCCTCCAATCACTTTCGACTATTTAAAAGGGCACTAGAACTCTCAATTTCCAATCGAATGAGTATCTTTTGAAGTTTCTAAGACGACCCCTTCCATATGAAGTGCCCTTCTCTAAAGGAAAAAAATAATGCATAGTACATTGTGCCAACATCGTTCTTATACGCCCTTAGGGCATAACTTAAAACCCTTGCCCTGAGGCTTGTGGGGGAGTATCCTTCTCAAAACATATTTTCTATCTGGAAATCAACTACGCTGAACAAAATGGTTATCTCAAATTTTGATTGGATGTGTTTGGGGGAATAATGGGCGTAGGGGGGCTAGTTGCCCTCCACTCACTTTCGACTATTAAAAAGGGCACTAGCCCTTTGAATTTCCAATTGAATGAGCCTTTTTTGAAGTTTCTACGACAACGCCTTCAATAAAATCCTTACATGCCCCCTGGACATAACTTCATACTCTTGCCCTGAGGCTTGTGGGGGAGTATCCTTCTCAAAACGTATTTTCTATCTGGAAATCAACTACACTGAACAAAATGGCTATCTCAAAATTTTGATTGGATGTGTTTGGGGGAATTATGGGCGTGGGGGGGCTAGTAGCCCCAAAATCACTTTCGACTATTAAAAAGGACACTAGCCATTCGAATTTCCCTTTGAATGAGCCTTTTTTGAAGTTTTTACGACAACGCCTTCTATAAAAATTTTATATGCCCCCAGGGCGTAACTTAAAACCCTTGCCCTGAGGGTTGTGGGGGAGTGTCCTCCTCAAAAACACATTTTCTATCTGAAAATCAACTACGCTGAACCAAATCGCTATCTGAAAATTTGGATTGGATGTGTTTGGAGGAATGATGGGCGTGGGGGGGGGGGGGCTAGTTGCCCTCCAATCACTGTCGACTGTTAAAATGGGCCCTAGAACTTTCGATTTCCAATCGAATGAGCCCCTTCTCAAGTATCTACGACAACCCCTTCCATATGAAGGAAAAAAAATAACAAAGGATACATTGGGCCAACATTGTTCTTATGTGCCCTCAGGGCATATCTTAAAACCTTGCCCCGAGGGTTGTGGGGAGTGTCCTCCTCAAAAAGATATTTTCTATCTGGATATCAACTACACTGAACAAAATGGCTATCTCAAAATTTTGATTGGATGTGTTTGGGGGAATCATGGGCGTGGGGGGGGGGCGAGTTGCCCACCAATCACTTTAGACTATTAAAAAGGGCACTAGCCACTCCAATTTCCCATCTAATGAGCCCTTTTCGAAGTTTATACGACACGAAGTGCGATACGATACGAAGTGCGCGGGTATGGAGATTAAAAGAAAAACAACACATTGTGCCCACGTCGTTCTTTACTTAGGCAGCGCTAGCGCGCTGCGAATGATCAAAGCCACGAGGTCCACCCTTCCCACATTGAATCATGGGCAGGGTTTCCACCCCTAGTGATTTATCACTATTTCTAGTGATTTTCTATATTGCCTAACAAAAAAAAACACCAAATCAGCACATAAATCACTAGATTATTGAAGAAAATCACTAAATCAACGCAAAAATCCCAAAAATCTTGTGATTTTTTCCACCTGGTGGCAACCCTGGTGATGGGAGATTCAAGGTGGGTCAGCTAACACCTTAAATGGGACGTTTCCTGTATCGAAGGTAAAAGTTTTTTTTTTCTACTGTCCTGTATCAAAGCGTATGTAGGAAAGTTCACGCGCTCGGGCACCATGAGCGGTACATAATGACTCAGTTTTTTTCTGCAGGTCTGGATGATACTAGCTCTAGCATTTCTTCCTATTGGTGATGTTAAGTATTGCCAATGCGGTAAAATTGCGCCGTTTTTTGGTACAATCTAAAGTTCCTGCTATAATACAGTAAATGTGAAGATTTTTCGGTACAATACAAATTATTTCGGTTTTGCTTGCTCCTTTCTAACTCGGATATAGGTTCAAATATTAATTTATTGAAATTTTTTTTCTTGCTACGGCTAACTTTTAATCTGCTGTTCAGATAGTACGAATTAATCTCGTGCGGTACAACTTAAGTCGGATAAGTCATAGAGTATAGCCTACATCAAAGCGTTGGCAACACCACTGATGTTTCGTCTTCTTTCGAAGGTCTCCAAGACGAACTTGGCAGTGATTTAGTGACTTCGGTTGTCTAATAAGAATCCAAGAGATGATTCCCATTTCCTCCTGACCTACAGAATACCTGCAACCATTGTGCCCGGAGGATCCAGTGCTTGTCTAGCTGTGTTAGGCTATTTTAGGCTATGGTCTAATTTTATGAAAATAAAAATTGCCAAAGGCCCTCCTTTTCCCCCAAGAAAGGTCAAATCGAAACAATGTAGAATTTAATATTTTGAACGAAATTTCTAACATTGACCAGACCAGCCTCAAAACCAGAAAAAAAATTGTAAGGTCGAGCTAAACGAAAATTGAATCGAAGCAAAATCAAATTATTCATTTTGACAAAAATTTACAACTTTGTTCACACCATTCGTTTCAAGAAAATCCAAACTTTCAGGACTACAAATTTAAACTGTATATTTAATTTTTCTTATAAGAACTGCATCTAAGGGTTGACTTTTTAAAGAAATAACCTCATAGAAATGAGCTAAAACGGATTGGGTAGTCTTATTTTATCTTTCGATAACTCCTCTAATGCCTTCATATACAGTATGTCAAATGATGTCAGAGTAATGGAGAATTAATGACCTTTGGTACTAGCAATACTAGCAATTCAATGCAGCATTAAGCTGCAGCTGATTCCAACATAGCTGCCCAACCTCCTCCAGAGCTAAGAAGAAGAAGAAATATTATTGAAAGTTTCTAAACATGATGTATTTAGCTTATCTGCCGCTTTCTACATATTTTAAAAAGAAAGGAAATCGTTATTAACAGAAGTTAAGGAAAAGTAAAAAGAAACAGAATAAAAACCGAGAGAAAAATAGGATTTACCGAACAAAACGGCTACAAAATAGATTAAGTAGGTGTCATATAAATATCCTTCTCCAAACCAGATTCCTCCAGAAGAAACAAAGCCAAGTGTTATAGCACTCCAAAGCAAAATCTGTAATATAAATAGCTTAATTATAACATTAACACTAATTTAAATATGTTAAGAAAAGCTTAGTGTTAATGGTGCTCAAAATTCAAAGATTACTTTTATTTCTATAGTCTGTCTACAAACTTTATTAAGCAAAAAGTATAAAAACTAAGCAAACTGTCTGTACCAGTTCCCCCTCAACAAGCAACAATATCAATAGAAACATTAGTTCAACATTAAAATTAAATGATGCGATAGAAGACAGTTCAAGTAAGTGTCATATTCTAAACCAAATTCTATTGCAAGAAACAAATCCTTGTAAATTTCATATTATTAAATTATGTGTTAATGTTATTAAAAATACTATTTTTTGTATCCTAGTCTATGTTTAATTATTTATATTTCACAGTGTGGGCCCCCCAAAAAAATACTGCAGGAAATTAAAACAAAAACTTGTTTGTCTTTTTGTCCATCTTAGGTCTATTCATGCTTGATTATTTTTATTTTCTAATATTTTTGTTAGTTTAAAAGTTAAGATGTTCTTAGGGCCGTGCCGTATTTTAGTTAGTGCTACCATGTCGGATTCTGAGAACACATAATTAAAATTTGTAACTTAGATTTCGAGAAATTTTTTCGTCCGTAAAAGTTTAAAAATTATCAACTTGCTGATTCCCAAAGACAACTACACATTCGAGTAAAAGCCTCTTAAGCACTTTGGTGCCATCTTTAGCTAGCTCATTTTTTACTATTTTTTTTTTTACCCAAGCTTCCTTTTTTAAATTTAGCATCCATTGCTGCCAAAATCTGCACAACTGCTTATAGAGACTTTTTTCGTTAAAAACTGAATTATTGAACTTTCATAGTTTTTAAGTTGAGTAAGATTCCACTTTCCCTATTCAAACACATCCTCGCATTTTCAAATAAACCTATACATTTTGTTGTACATATTTTTTGTTTCAGTACTGATTTCAGTTTTACTGTCCTTGGTCAATCAAGAATTAAGTTTTTTTTGTTTATCCTGTAACTATCAAAGAGCATTTTGATAGGGCTGTCTATCACTTTCACTTAAAAATGTTTTGCTAGCAATTTTAAATATTTTTTGTATTTGTAAAGTTGTCCGAGGCTATCTTAAGGCAATCTTTTAATGTTCTATTTTGTATCAACTATTTTTTAAATTAAATAATTTTCAAGCTTCTTTAAAGAAGAGTTTTTTTTTTACTTAACGAAGGTTCCCAACAACCTTCAAACGGTCAAAAACCGTCAAATGTAATTTTCAAACCAATCAGAAAAGAAGTCTTATTTTATAGCCTAATATTTTTGGGGTCTATGGACCAACTAAAAAACTTTTGACTCTTTTTTGCTTTCGTTTTTAGGGAAGACAAATTTTCATTTCAATTTCTTCTTGTGCATTAGGGTCTCCATGACCCAAGGACTTGAGGATATAAGTATCAATGGAATAAAAAAATAACCCATTTTTGGGAAGTAACATTTTGGGAAGTCCACGCCCCGAAACTAAACTTATTTTTATATAGTAGTTTTTAGTTTAAAGCCTTTACGAAATTTTGAGTCTCAACTCAAACTCATTCGATGGAACCAATATTGCTTTTTTTATTATATGTTTTTTTTATATATATTTCTTTTTGTGTTTGGATTCCCTTAGTATAAGAAATGCAGTGTATAATTTCCAAGACAATCGGATTAAAATGTTTTTCGTTCTTTTTACTGGACTCTATTTTAGGGTCCCGTCTCCCCTAGCATTTTTTGTGCTTTAGGCTCATCTTTGCGTAAGCACTCGTACCTTTAAGTTTTGATCGATTAGACACAAAACAATTTTGACCCATTTCGAAGTTTCCTAAGACCTTCCCCCTCTCAAAATAGTATGTATTTCTTTTGGCCGTGGAAATGAACCCGGAAGGTTATGAGCCAATTAAGCACCCAATATCAAACACGCCCTATTTTTCTATTGTAAAATCGATTTATAAGAATCAGTAGTTTGCCTAATTTCAAGGCCCTGCATCATGTGCTGGGGGGGGGGGTTCATGTCATCCGAATTTCTTGTTTTGTGAACTTTTTGACCAGTTTAAATGAAATCGCTATCCAATTTATTTTATCTAATATTATGAGAGCACGGGGGGGGGGGGGGTTAGCAGAAAAAGGTATGGAAAGGGAGCTGGTTTCCTGAATGATTCCCCATAGGAATTATTCAGAGGAAAAAAGTGAACAAAAGATCAGAAATGTTACATGAGAGATGCAAGACTGTTTATTATAGGTAAGGCTAGGGCATTGCCGGTGATAAGCAAAACAAAATGTAAAAAAAGCTTACCGCAGGGTCTAAGGTATTGCTTATCCACTTTACGAGCATCGATGTAAAAAACCCTGATATATACAACGTCATCGGAACCGTTGCTAAGGCCATAGGTGGAAGAGAGAGTGTAACTTGCAGGTACATAGGTAGATAGACCTGAGCCAGGTTACCAAAAAGTCGACCACATGTAAACACGATCAAATTCTGTAGGAAGAAAAATAAATTAACTAAGTCGTTGTGGTAACGAACTGTAAGAAAGCAGTGACTCGGCCCAATAATAATAGAGTCTCTAAAAACTGCATTTTTGATAACAAATGAACAAACAGTTCGTGGTAACCAACTGTAAGTAAGGAGCGACCCGGATCAATAGTAACTGAAATTCTAAAAAACGGAATTTCGATACCAATAGATACATCAAAACAATCATATTTTTATACTGATTTCAAATATATAAGTTTCATCAAGTTTAGTCTTACTGATCAAAAGTTACATGCCTTAGAAAA
Source organism: Artemia sp. Qi Xiang Cuo (assembly GCF_049724085.1). Lineage (NCBI taxonomy): Eukaryota > Metazoa > Arthropoda > Branchiopoda > Anostraca > Artemiidae > Artemia > Artemia sp. Qi Xiang Cuo. The sequence goes on along the minus strand of NC_142808.1, from coordinate 20,575,454 downwards.
TTTGGCTGATTTTCGAAAAAAGGGGGAAAGACCCCCTTAAAAAATATAGAATATAAAAATCACACCGTCATATTCAGCGTATTAGAGAACCCTACTGTAGAGGTTTCAAGACTGTAGAGAGGGGGGGGGGGTTCAGGTGTTACGTGGGAGGATCTCTCCATGGAAGAGTTTTCATGGGGAAATGGACATTGCTATTAAGGGGGTTCCGGATTTCCCACCATTTCCCTGCGGATTTACCAGCCCCCTCCTTAACCCCTCGCTCTTTACGCTAAAGTTTTGACTCTGTCTCATAACTTTGTTTTTTAAAACAATACGGAACTTTAGCGTAAAGAGCGAGGGGTTGATGAGTCGGCAGCCCCTTTCATATACGGAATAATTTCTCTTCGTTTTAAGTTTTAATGTCCGTCCTTACTTTCATTTAAAAAAAAACTTGTTTTTTTTTATTTAATGCATCAAAAGAGCCGCCTTTTTTGCTGATTCCAATTACAAAAAAAAATCAAGTTTAATGTTACCCATCTAAAGCTAGGAGCCTGAGAAAACGGGCCTGATTTTTGAAAAAGGAGAGACCCCCCCCCCCAAAAAAAAGAAGACTCGAACGATCTTACTGAAAGCTACACCTTCAGATTCAGAGAACCCTAATGTAGAGGTTTCAAGCTCCATTCTACAAAAACGTAGGCTTTTGTATTTTTTTGCTAGAAAAAAGATCACAGATATGTGTTTATTTGTTTTTTTTTGCCTTTCTTTCCCAGGGGTGACCTTGAATGGCAATCAAAAGTTCTAATGCACTTTTTAAGTGACAAAAAAAGGGGAGGCCAACTAGATTCCCTCTCACGCCCCTTTTTTCCAAAAGACATTTGATTAAAATTTTGAGATACCCATATTTGATTCAACATAGTTGAAAGATCTAATAACTCTACCTTTGAGGATACGTATAGTATTTGTTATTGGCAAACATACGGATATTTTTTTAGGGTGGGGATTTTCTGTGGTGCAGGACTTTCCACGGGGAGTATTTTTCGTGGGAAGGACAGATTCTGGTACGAATTTTCTAAGTGCAATTTCAGACGGGGGAAAGAAGATTTCCTGGCATATTTTGAAAAACCATAAGAAATTAAATTAAAAACAGAATTATTCAACTGAAGTTAATGTGCAACAATACAACTTTAAATGAAGAGAAATCATTTTATATACGGAGGGGGGCTACCCTTCCTCAACCCACGTTCTTTACGCCAAATTTTACTTTTTGTCACTATTCTCTATGACACACTACTCAAACACAAGGGCCGTTGAATTTGAATGAAAATCATTTTTGAAAAACTTTAAGACTTAAAGAGTGAGGGCGTAAAGAGTGAGGGTCAAGGACGGCTCAACCCCTCACACACGGAATAACTTCTATTTCTTTTAAGTTTTAATATTGGCCGTTATTTGTAGTGGAAAAGTTTGTTTATTTTTTTAATTGTCAAGTAAAACGTCCAAGCGACGTCACTGTTTCATTCAGGTAGGCAAGCCTGATTGAAAACAACATTCTTTGATCTTATTTGGAAATTTTTCTTCATAAATATGAAGTTTTGCTTATTTTAACACCTTTTTTTTGTTGGGGAATCAAATCCCTTTATTCTTTTTTGAAACAGAAGAGAGCCAACTCGCCAGCATAGAAATTGTTTCATCGCGCGGTGTCAAATTCGGGTATCGAAGCGAAATATACTACACTTTATTACTACCAGGTCAAAAATCTTAATTATAAAGGTTAAAAAGAATAAAAATTAGTCAAATCAAATTATTACCGTATAGAATGCCCTTTTTCGAAACCAGCTTACAAGTGGTTGATTTGCTTCTGCAGGCGAAGCGTCAAGCGAAGTTAAATTAACTTCATCCCTTTGCTTCTCTTCAGTGACACCAAACCAAAATATTATTGAACAAATTATTCCCAGTCCATGGCACAGAAAACTAATCAGCTAAAAAAAAATTGAAAATGAGCCTTTGGGGCTGAACAAAAAATTATAAAATAAAAAGATTCTTCTTAATTCAAGAATCTAAGTTCACCGAGTAAAGATAGCCACCACACGCTCATCGAACTAGAAAAAAAATATTTTTTATGGTACCAGTAATCTTATGAGTGTCGGATGTGCTGGTAGGCCATTGCTCAAATTAATTGCTGTTTTAAGATCTGTAGAGGAACTTTGCTTGAAGAACTCAACATCTTGTGTGATGTTTTTCAATTTAATTGTAATTTAAAGACATCTTAAAAGAACATAGCCTAAATAACAGAACATAAGTCTGAATCTCTGAACATAACCCTCTCAGTTACAGAATATATGCAACATTAACTCACTAGCCTATACTGAAGAAATTTCGTGAGTTTATCAGATATTATGATATTCTTTTCAACTCAGGTTGTTCTTTTCTTCTGAGCCAAAAGTATTCATGTGAAAACTATAATTTGTGTATAAAATAAAAACCAAGTAAAATTTTGAATCGGTTTGAGTTTAGAGTCGAAATTATTCTTGCTAAAACTATAACACTCCAATTATTTGTCGTTCTTAGTATTTGTCATCTAGATCGTCTTGGAACGTCATTTGGAGTTATAATTAACTATTGAGCCTGAAAATCTTGTGTGAACGCCATTCTATTGATATTTTATGCCTCTGAGCTTTAATCCAAATCACCTTCCTCTCCAGAGTAAAACACAAAAATTTCTGTTCAGAGCAACAAATAAAGTAAATGCTTCATATTTTGGGGAGTAACTTTATTATTCTTAGCAGCCAGGTCACCTGCAAAAAATTTACTTGGTAAAGGCGAATGATAGAGAAAAATTGTTGTTTTTTTGCTTTGACCCTGAAGTGATTATTTTGTAGTATAAATATATTTTGTTTTAATTTTGATACGTTAATAACTCTACTGATGATGATGACCGACCGCGTCATCGGAATATCTAGGGCCCTTGTATATATTTTTGTTTCACTGTCTAATAAAAAGACCTGTCACTATTTGAAACTCTTATTTATTCCGTGATAGAGAAAAATTTTCCTGGTGGCTGTTAGTCCCGAAGCCGCACTAAAAACCGGTGACGCACCGCCAAAAATATTTTGACACGCCACCACGACAAAGGCTTCAACCCACCGCCATTACTTTAGGGAATAATTGCGGCGGCTTAAAAAAAAAAAAAAAAAAAAAAAAAAAAAAAACACCACGAAGGCTTTGGCGCACCATTATATATATATATATTATTTATGCCCACTTACAATGGAGAAATGGAAAAAAAAGCGGAGTACAAAATGGAACAAAGAAAGAAGAAAAACAAGTTCAACACTAAAAATTAAATGCAGGTATTTCGTTCACAGAAACAGTTGAGTCATCGGTGAGTCGTAGAGTTTACTGAGGGATCGTCTTGAGGCTCTCCGTTCTAGATCAATCACCTTGGTTGATGGATCAAGGATTCCATATATGGATGAGATCTCCGTGTTAGAAAATCTCAGTGGAAGTCTCAGCAAAAATTTTGCAAATCTGTAGTACATGGTTCGTATTTTTCGACGCTCGGTGAGGTACAACATTTCCCACAAGGGTGATATATACCAGATGGAAGGAGAGACGACGGCGTTGAATAGTTTTGACTTAATAAAACGATTAAATGACCACTTGCATTTGACAGCTTTTCCATATGCTGAGCGGATAGATTTACAGACTGATTCAGCCAACAAGCCTCTAGTTGACCTAGGCGTCTGGCCATACGTGATACCAAGGTATTTTAGGGACTGGGACTGCTGGATTCTGATACCGTCAAGGACAAGATTGGAATTGTTCGAGTTGGTGCCGCTAAAAACGATAAAATCGGTTTTCTCTATGTTGACTCGTAGTCCTGTTCTTCTGTATAGGGTCACTAAGAGACGAAGATTCTCTTGTAGACCCCTCAGCGTGCTGCTTAGGAGCAACAAGTCATCTGCATAAGAAATGAAACTTAGATCCAAGCCCTCAAAAAAGAAGGTCCCACAAGCGAATCTAGTTACAGAGTCAATCGCAGAATTAAAGATGATAGGGCTTAGAACAGATCCTTGCTGAACTCCTTTGAAGAGCTGAATGGGTTCAGAAAGCTTATGCATGCGGTGACCGGCGATTGTTTTCCATCCCAAAGCTAGACGAATATGCGTGTGGGAGTACCAGTCATGGGGAACAAGGACAATGCGGGGGTCAACTCCTGAATCTAAGAGGCACCACAGTGTTTGTGAGTGGACGACAGAATCGAACGCAGCAGAAATTTCGACACTGCAGGCAAAGAGTGGCTTTTTAACTAAAGATGTAGACCTCATTATTCTTCTTAGTAACCGATGGGTGTGTCCACAGCCCAACCCATTTCTGAATCCAAGTTGTTTGTCTCCCATTAGAGCGTGTGACGTAATATGGGGCAACAGTACCTTCTCAAATACTTTGCTGATAACCGATGAAACTGTGATTGGTCTGTAGCTTTTACAAAGCAAGGGATCTCGATTCTTTTTCAGAATATTGGATGTGCGGCAACCATGAAAGTTGGCAGGTGTGAGTCCCTGCTCGATGCTCATTTGGAATAGTAAGGCTAAGTACTCATGTAGACGTTCTGTGCCGTGCTGTAAGTGCCTCGAAGTGATCCCATCGAGCCCTGGAGACTTGTTCTTTTTCAATTTTCTCACTATTATCTCAATATGCCGTTTGGAAACAATGACAGCAGTGCGGTGGAGTTTTGTACTGATTAATTGCCTATCTAACTCAGATTTATATACGGAGTCCAGCTCGTTAAAGTCCTGTCGGATTAATTCAAATTTCACGTAGTTTAAGGTCTCATTGTCGATCATTTGGATTATTACCTTAAAAAAACAAGTTTTTTTAAACTGAAAGTAGGGAGCGATATTCAAACTTAAAACGAACAGAAATTATTCCGTATATGAAAGGGGCTGTCCCCTCCTCAACGCCTCGATCTTTACGCTAAAGTTTTTTAGAGCGAGGCGTTGAGGAGGGGACAGCCCCTTTCATATAAGGAGTAATTTCTGTTCGTTTTAAGTTTTAATGTCGCTCCTTACTTTCAGTTAAAAGAACTTGTTTTTTTTTAGTTAATTTCTGAACGTTTTTGAATTAATGCAGCTTTGATTTTGGCTCACTGTACATGAATAATTAAGACGAAAATTCTCATATTAATTTTCCTTTTTTTGGCTAATTGGCTTTCTCGAAATTTTGTTCTGGCGTAACTTAAGAATTAACTTACGTAACAAATTTCTATATTCGTATGTTTTTATTACGTATATTACGGAGTTCGCCCTCTATTCAATACCTCGCTCTTTACGCCAAAGCTCGAATTTTGTTTGAATCACAAACCCCTGAATCACAAAGGTTGGTTAATTAGAATAGATCGCTCTTTTGAAAGTACTAAAAACTTTAGCGTAAAGAGCGAGGTATTGACTAGAGGGCGAACCCTCTCATATACGTAATAATTTCTGCTCGTTTTAAGTTTTAATGTTGCTCCTTATTTTCAGTTGAAAAACTTGTTTTTTTATTTAATTTCTGATCGTTTCTTAAATAATCTTGGGAAATCTGGCGCCCCCTTCATGGAAATGTTCCTTCCCCCAAGGAAATATCCTCCATGGAAAGATCTTTCCCCGTTACTCCTACTCTAACCCCGACCCCCTACTAGAAAAAAAATCCTCCTGAAAACACCTGTATACTTCCCAATAACCAATACTATATGTAAACAATGGGCAAAGTTTACAATTTACAGCCTTTCCTCCAGGAACAGTGGGGGATTCAGTCTCAAAGGCATGTTAAAGAAATTTTTGGCTATGCTGAACAAAATGGATATCTGAAAACTTTGGTTGGGTGACTTCGGGAAAAAAATGAGCGTGGGAGGCAGCCAAGCTGCCCTCCAAGGGGGCGTTATTTTTTTAGGGGTATTTACCGGGGGGTATTTCCCGCGGGGGGTGTTTGCCGGGGGGTATTTTCTAGGGGTATTTTCCACGGAGGGGGGGGTATTTTCCGGCGGGGGGGGGGCTAATCGCCGGGGGGTCGGAAACGCCGGCCACCGTCCTTATAAGCCTGATAAGGCCTTAGTTACTTTACGATCGTGTCTGATGAATGACGATTTGAAGTAGCTTCTGTATTTAATTCGAACCTACTACGGCTTACACTCTTGGAGATAATGTCCAAATTTACTTACATAAAATTCTTTCGAATTACCTTCCCCAACACTAGAGGCATCGGTGTATAAATCAAAGACTAGCCATGCAATACTGTAAACAACAATACTAGCAACAAAGCCAGCTGCATTCCTAGAAGAAAAGAATTATCAGGTTGGGTTGCTTTAAGTAAAGAAAATTCAAGATTAGACCTATTACAGCCAGATCGACAAAACTTTGCTTGTCAGATTTTTGTTGCTGATGTTGCTGTGTTCTAGACCTTCGGGTCTTATAGGTTTAGTCTCAGAAAATAGTTTACTTTCTCTTCGGAAGCGAAAAGATTGTCGTCAATTTTTACCTGCGTATAGTAATGTCCTTGCAGATTAATATTCCATTCACTTTCGATTCCATTGTATATAAATATAATATATATAAATAATATAGCCGCATATATGAATATAGATAAATATTACATTATTTATATACAGTGTTCGTTTTTGACCAACGTTAAAATATTTGTTTACAAGTCCGTCAAATTGGGGTTAAAATAATCCACGGGTTTAGCTAGGGATTTTTCAGCTAGAGTGGTCGACCAATGTACAAAAAGCGTAGGTCGAATTTCCACTATAGCTTACCTTTATGCTCGCTTTTAATATTTTTACCAGATTGGCTTTCGGTTTTGAATGGCACCTAATTAATTATCAGCGAACTGTTGAAGTTGAATTTTTTTTTTTTTTTTTTTTTTTTTTTTTTTAGACAATTGATTTACAGACCTGTATTAGCCTGTCATGTCCTTTTGCCACTTTACGATGTGAAGACGTCTGGTGGGATAGGTGTCATTGAAACTTCTTTCAGGGGCAACATCCTTGCGTTGCCTGTATTAAAGAGCCATAAGGCACCATTGTATTATTCCCTTTTTTTCCTGAGCCCCTTCATACGGAAGGAGTGGTTACAGAAAACTTGGAGGAGGCCTGTTCAATTGGAAATTAAAATTACTATGTGCTTTTCAAGAGTCAGAAAGGATCCAAAGGCAACCAACCTCATTCCAACGGCCTTTTAAGCTGCCCTTCCCCCCAATAAACGATTGTTCAAAATTTTTACTTAGCCATTTTGTTGGAAATAGTCTAAAGGTCAAATAATTATGCCACTGGGGATGACATGATCTCTCGCTGCTCCTGAGGCTCCTGAGGCAAGCTATTAGTGATGAAGCAGCTTAAAATTTCCTTATAGGGTTTGTTTTTTGGGAAATTGGGGCATGTTCAATCCTGGGCCCTCAAAAAGTGTTAGGGTCTTAAAGCGACGCTTTCAAGAAACATTGAGGGGTATGCTGAAAGAGTATGCTGTTTCCAAAAAAGCTAAGGGTACTATGGTGAAACTTCAAAGAATTTTGAGGTGGGCCTAGTAAACTAAATGAAAGACACAATGGGCATCCAGGTGATCAAGTGGGCACACCTGCCAGATTCTAGGAACGGTTAACGGCATTAACTGGAATTTTTCAGGGCTACTACTATTGCAATAACTGTGACTTCAGTTGTGACTACTTGCGACTGTGATCTCGACTACTTGCGACTGCAACTACTTGCCAATGCTACTGCTTCGGACTGCAACTACTTGTAACTCTGACTACTTCTGACTACGACTACAAGTGACTGTAACTACTTGTGACTGTAACTGCAGCAACTTGGGACTGCAACTACAACCGCCTGCAACTTCTACTGTGACAACTTTTGATTAAAATTATTTGTAACTGCTACTATTTGCAACTGCAACTACTTACGACTGCGACTACTCGTGACTTTGGCTGTTTGCCATTGTGACTGCTTGTGACTGCAATTGCGATTACTTTTAGACATTGACTACTTGTAGACAGCAACTACGTGCGACAGTGACTGCTTGCCACTGCAACTACTTGCGACCATGACTACTAGCGACTTCGACTGCTTGTGACTGTAACTGCTTGTGACTGCAACTACGGCCTCTTGTGACTGCGACTACTGCGACTACTTGTGACTACAATTACCTGCGACTGCAACTTTTACTGCTTTCAGCTACAATTAATTTAAAACTATAACTATTTGCAACTGCGACTATATGTGACTATGACTACTTTGCCTGTGACTGCACCCACTTTACGACTGTGGATAAAACTATGACTGTAACTATTCCTACTACTTGGCACAGGAACTGCGACTACCTATTACTCTAGCTACTTGCAACTGCGAAGAGGACTACTTTGCGACTACGACTACTTGTGACTGCAACTACTTCCATTTCCGACTACTTGTGACTGAGGCAGCGACTATTTGTCTCTGCAAAAATTTGCTACTATTTAAAACATCGACTAATTGTGACTCTGACTATTTGCAACTATTATTGACTGGAACTGCGACTACTTGTTGCTGCAACCACTTACAACTACAAAGGGGACTACTTGAGACTGCGACTACTTGCAACTGCAACTACTTACGATTGCGAATACTCATGACTGTGGCTGCGACTACGTGTGACAATGCCTGCGACTACTCGCGTCAAGAAAGGAGACTACCTGTGACTACAACTGCTTGCAACTACGACAAAAACTACTTGCAGCTACCAATACTACTACTAGTTGATTGCGATTGCTATAGCTACTTCTACCTCTACCACCAATCCTAATACTGCTAATGCTACTACTACTACTAGTCGGCTAATACTACTATGATTATTACTACCGTCACTACTATCACTACTACCACTATTACTACAATTACTAACACTGTTGCTACTGCTGTTACTATTGAAATATATCAAAAGAGGACTACGTCAGGAATGGTTAAGGCCAGTAAGATGAAAATCTCAGGAAATATAGATAGGATATTGAACTATATCACAAGACTATATGCACATCCAGGTGCTAAAAAAGGCGTATCTGCAACATCTCAGGAGCTGCTAAGGGTATTAATTTGAAACTTTTTCAGAGAATATTCAGGAGGATGAAGTGATAAATCAGAACATACAATGTGTGTAGAGGTTATCAAAATGACGTATCTGGGCTTATCTATATTGGTATCAGAAATCGCTTTTGAATTAAGTTGAAACTTTCAAGAAAGGCTAATGAGAATCTTAAAACGCTTCAAAAGAAACTAAAAGTGTTCCTGGTTCTAAAAACGGATTATTCACAATATTTCAAGACCATACAACAGTACTAAGTTAAATTTTTTAAGAAAAAGTTGAGGGGAAAGTTAAACACAAAGCTACTAAATGAATCCCTGTTCTCAAAAAGGCTTATCTGCAGTATCTCAGAAATGACTGTGATTATTAAGTTGAAACTTTCACAAAATGTTGATAAAGATACCGTATGCATTCAGGTTCTCAGAGTGGCATATCTGCAATATCTCAGGAATAATTAAGGGTATTAAGTTGGAACTTAAGTTAAAACTTCAAGGAATATTAGAGGAGATACTGAACTTAATCAACAGATAATAAGCACATCCCGATTATCAAAAGAGCGTATCAGCAATATTTAAGAAACGGCTAGTGGTATTGAATTGAAACTTTCAGGGAATGTTAAGGGGCTTTTGAAATAAATCAAAAGAGTACACGTACAGATTATCAAAGTAGTGCATGTACAGTTAATCAGAAACGGTTACGATATTTAATTTAAACTTTCTCGGAATGTTGAGAGGGGTGATGAGCTTAATCAACAGATGCATATAATCATTATATGAATCTAATTTTTAACTGACATTTTTTCCATGCCACAACTACCGAACTCTCACGTCAAAATCAGAAATAAAGAGAGCTGAGTGATGTTTCGTCACTGTTCTGAAAAAGTAAAGCACACTGTTCAAAATACATGTAGTCTGTAGTAAAACTCAAACGATGCAATAGATTTTAAAAGGTTTACAGTTAGGGGGAAAGGGCAGTAGGAACAATCATGTTGAGTAATGTATGTTCGTTTTCAGTTGTACCTGAGCATTACTTTTGATTTTTACTCTTTTCAGGATTTAAATTTATTCATTTATGTCAATATCCGTTTTCTTAATATTTCATGTGATAAATAATATTAATCGCTGTTCGTTTTGGGTTTATTTTTTTCTGTAATAGTAATTTTTGGTAAGACCATTAATTTGGTTTGAAAATAACTCTTCACTTTTCTTTGAAAATCTTGTTCTCAGCATTTTGTTTTTTAACAAATTTTATATAACCCGAAGTTGCTCAGTCTCTACTTTCATTCTTTGTTTGGTTTTTATGAAGATTGAACGAGTAAGTTCTTTTATATATACGTTGTATCTTTTACCGAATTTATGTTAAGGGAAATAGGCGCAGCGGAGCTACAGCTTGCTGATATCTAAAGAGGCTGAGTCATTTGACATGTTATTTATCAGCATGGATAATACCATGGGTTACCCCGTTAAAAATTTGAGGGTAATTCACTTCTAGGTGTCATATCTGGTTTGTTGTAGCCTACCCATATTACCATGCCCGCCCTCCGATAGGATTTTCAGACTAAACATGAGTTTATGGCCTTTTGAAGTTTTACACTACAGGATATATAACATACAGGCTTATAACAATAGTTGCGCTCATTTTTCCGTGGAAGTAGCAACGCCTAGTATTAGGTTTCGTATATTTTTTCAATACTGTTCAAAAAAGGCTTTGCCCTCATAAAGGATAAATCTTAACCATCTGTTTTAGGCTGCTTTTGTGTCTTCTGAGGATTGATTGGAAATACCTGGATGCCAAACAAGGCAGGATCTGCTGAGACTTCAATTTAACGAATCAGCAAATGGGTTTGATGGAATAATTGCTTCAGGAAAAAGGTTCTAAATGGATATTTGGTATTTAAACAAGGCATATTTTCAAATGCTCAATCATAGGTGCTTATTTTGAAGGCAACTAGAGCCAGCTTTGTCCCTAGTCTATGGCTTGGTACATCAGCAAGATGTTGCGTACAGGGATAGAGCTGTTCAGAAGGAGATGAGTGGGCGCATATAAAAAAAAATATATTCATGGAAATAGCAAGTTGGGTCTGATGAAGATTCACTCGATGAACGAATAGCCTGTGGATTTTTTTTTTACATTTTAGGCTTGGTGTCATATTTACGGTCATTGGCTATGTTGCATCAACTGATGTCATTTGAAAAACTGTCAGTTAACATGCAGTGATATTTACCATTACCTTACGGGGCATTCACATAATAAGGATTTCTGAAGCTTGGAACTTAAGGACTTGGAATCCGAGTCCAAAGTCCCAGGGTAACAAAAGTTTGCGTTTGGAAGTCACATTGAAACCTTCTCATTGGGGGGAGAGTTGAATATGCATGGTGTACGGTCAATACTGTATGCATGGCTTTGGACTTTACAACATCGATTGATGATGTCTTCAAAAACAATTAGTTATTCTTTTATGTCCCACTATTACGGAAGTCGATCTTTGGAGTCCCAAGATCTGATAACCCTCATCAATATATCGTTATTACACGAAGCCAAAAAGTGCAAGTTCTCCTTTGTGGGGATATGGTACTTCTTGGTTTGGTTCTGATTAACAGTAAAATAAAATTTTTAAGTCCGACAAAAAAAAAAAAATAAAAAAAAATAAGCAGACTGTATCAGACAAGTTTAATACATATTTTCAAATGGGAAGAAACCGTTCTCTTAAGGACAGTAATGAAAAAGAGCCTTAAACCGCTCTAAGGTATGGTAGGTATAAAACAAGTATAATAATTGACCCACTCTGACATGCAAAAAATAAAGTAAAATAAACCATAAAATGAAAGTAAGAAAAAGAAAAAGTTGAAAATGCCAATGCTCTTCAAGTATAGCATGAGGGCAGAGCCAAAGGGAACATGTCCAACCCTTAAGGCTAAGAACTGAAAACATCCACTGAAAAGGCTGACCAGGTCGAAAAAAAAACTGAACATAATTGGTGTTTCTTTTGTTTACCCCCCCCCCCCCCCCCAGACACACTGTCTCAGATAAACAGTTTTGGGAGCTGGAAATATCTTGGATAAATGGAAACAAATGAAGCATACATTATTCCCATTAATTTTGTATATTCTTTAAATCTTACTTGTACGAGCTAATCTCAATCCTCTGCTTATCAGTTTTGGCTAGTATGGGAATGAGAGCCATGTGTGATATTTGGACAATTGCCCAGCCAATTTGAGCTAAAGCCACAAACGTTCCATACCATAAAAGAATACCCCATTGGCCATGCTTCTCACAACCAAAGCAAGGTAGAAAAAGTGCTGGGAAACCAAGGATTGTGCATATAGTTCCTAAGAAAAAATAAATGTAGATGCGATATAAGTAAAATTAAATTAAAGGCATAGCAAGGCTGTAAACAGAAATAATGGAAAAGTAACTGAATTCAGAATGTAGCCAAAACAACTTTTTATGGCAAATATTGTAATTTCAAGCAGTTCAAAAGCACCCAATGCTTCGCTAGTCCACATTCGACGTAATTGCTAGGTGTTATGAATCTCTTGAACACTCGCTTGTAAAACAAACCCCCTGAAGAGACAGTTTCAGATAGAAGTGCAGCAACGGGAAAAGCTGTTTTTCAGGTAATCTAAATATATATTCTATTTTAGGTAATCAGAATAAGCTGTGTCACAGCATGCTTATCTATTCTTTTCCTCCTGTTCGTTGAACAAAGAGCGGCCCAAGAGCTCCAGAGAAAGAAAGAATCAGCCAGCCTCCACCCTAATAGCTGGTGACCAAGTAAGTAATATTTTATAACTGTTAGTTTTATCATAATCAGCGCAATAGCGCTACCTAAGTAAAGAGCGATGTGGGTATTATATTTTGTTTATTTATTTGTTTAGACCAGGGTCGTAGGGACTTCGAAAATGGCTCATTCGATTGGAAATTGAACGGGCTAGTGCCCTTTTTATAGTCAAAAGTAATCAAAGGGCAACTAACCCCCTCCCACGCCCACCAATTCCTCAAACACATTCAATCAAAATGTTGAGCTAACCATTTTGTTCAACGTAGTTGAAAAATCCGGAAATAAGGTGTTTGAGGATGACAACCCCCCCCCCCACCTTTTATTTTTTCGAAATGCATCTGATAGAAATTTTGAGATGGCCATTTTTTTGTCGTAGAAACTTCCTAAACAGCTAGTTTGATTGGAAATTGAAAGGGCCAGTGCCGTTTTTGATAGTCGACAGTGACCAGAGGGCAACTAACCCCCCTCCCACGCCCACCATTTCTCCAAACACATCTAATAAAATTTTGAAATAGCCTTTTTGTTCAACGTAATTGAAAGGTCCGGAAATTATGTGTCTGAGGATGACAACCCCCCCCCCCCACACAGCCCACAGGGCAAGGGTTTCAGTTTATGCCCTGGGGACATATAAGGTACATATAGAAAGTCCTAGTGCCCATTTTAAGATTCAGAGTAATCGGGGAGTGGAAACCCCCCCCCCGCAACTCAGATTTTCCCAAAATGTATCTGATAGAAAATTTGAGATGGCCATTTGTTGTAGTAGAATCTTGAAAAATAGCTCACTCGATTGGAAAGTGAAAGCGCCACTGCCCTTTTAATAGTCGAAAGTTATTTTAGGGCAACTAACCCCCCTCCCACGCCCACCATTTCCCCAAACACATCCAATCAAAATTTTGATATAGCCATTTTGCTCAACGTTATTGAAAAGTCTAAAAATTATGTCTTTGAGGAGGACCAACCCTCTCCCCCTCCTCAGTTCTCAGGCCAAGAGTTGTAAGTTATGTCCTGGGGGCATACAAGATATATACAGAAAGGGTGATTGGATAAACTTCGGAAGGGGCTCATTGGATTGGTAATCAGAAGTTCTAGTGCCCTTTGTAGCATTCAGAGTGACCAAAGGGTGGATACCCCCCCCTACCTCATATTTTCCCAAAACATATCTGATAGAAATTTTGAGATGGCCATTTGTTGTCGCAGAAACGTCGAAAAAGGCAATTTCGATTGGAAATTGAAAGGACTACTGTCCTTTTCATTAGTCAAAAGTGATTGGAGGGCAACAACCCCCCCGCCCATCAACTCCCAAAACATATCTAATAAAAATTTTGAGATGATAAGCCATTTTCTTCTGCGTAGTTGAAAGTTCTGGAAATTTTGTCTTTGACAATCCCCATACCTTCTCAAGACTAGAACATAATTTGCACTTTACTGTAAACAAAATACATTTAAAATGTTTTCACTTTGTTTTCACTTGTTTAAAATGTTTTTAATAGTTATATGAAGGGTGAAGTCCTCCGTCTTTCAATCCAATTACAGCGCGAGTGTCTGGTGGTCTTTTTAAGAGTAATTAATTAAAAAAAACTTTCCGAAAAGTAAGTTTTACAAAGAAAAGTAAAGGCCATTTTTAAACTTAAGCTCAGCAGATACAAATACCTTTTAAATTCAAACTCAAAACGACCAGAAATTACTGTTAAAGAATAAATAAAACCCAAAACGAACAGAAATTAAATATACAATCAGAGCTAAATCATTCAACAGGCAATAATACACATGAATGAACAAATATTAAAGTCAATAATTCTTAGATTGAGTATAAAAGTCAGGCAAAAAACGAAAAAAATATTTCCTTATTAAAACGTAAATGGAATTAGTAAATATCAGATATTAGATAAACAATTAGTGCAAACAAACATACAATAGATACCCATTTAAATGCATACATTAAATCTTAAAACGAGTGAAACTGAAACTGAATATGGAAATCAAGCTTGAAACGAACAAAAATCACCACAAACAAGAGTTTGGGTATGACCTCCTTCTCTCACTGTAAAAGTCTAAAACCTACTGCGTCATTGGCGCTTTATTGAAAACCAATTTTATGACAAATATTTTCTTTTGTACTTGATATTGAAAATAAACATTAAAATTATAGTAACATTTTGATCTGATACAGCTTTCAGCAATTAATATCATTATGCATCAAATATTCAGTTTAATTTATTAAAGACGAATATAGTTTCCCTACAAACACGTGTTTGGATACTGCCTCCTTTCCTGACTGTAAATAAAAACCAAAAGCCTACTGCGTCATTGGCGCTTAACTGAAAACGGATTATGCTACAAATATTTTATTTTCCAGTTCTTATAGCATTGAAAATAAAAAATACAATCACAGTGAAATAAATTCTTGAACTGATGGATCTTTCAACAAGTAATATCATTATACATAAAATATTCAATTTGATGCTGTTTTTACTTTCCAAGACTGTTCAAAACGCATATAGTTTTCAGTAAAGCGCCAATGACGCAGCAGGTTTTAGACTTTTACAGTGAGAGAAGGAGGTCATCTCAAAATTTTCATCAGATGGGTTTTGAAAAAGAAGGCTTTGGGGGGGGGGGCTAGCGGCCCTCAGATCTCTTTTGACTATTAAAAAGTGAGCTCGAACTTTCAATATCCAATCAAATGAGCCCTCTCTGAAGTTTATTCGAGCATCCCTTTCATGCGAACAATATATGCCCCAGGGCATAACTTACAACGCCTGCCCCCTGGCCCTGGGGGGTTGTACCGACACCTGAGTTTTGTTATCAGACTCCTGAGCAATTTTGAATTTAATGGCTATTTAAAAATTTTTGTTGGATGCATTTGGGGAAAAAGGCGTGGGGGGGGGGGCTAGTTGCCCCTCAATCTCTTTTGACTCTAAAAAACTTAGCTAGAGATTTGAATTTCCATTCAAATGAGCCATCTCTGAATTTTTTACGAGCTTCCCTTCAATAAGAACCATATATTTCCCCTGGGCATAACTTACAACACCTGCCTTCGGGCCCTGGGGGGCTGTGTTGACCCCTGAGTGTTCGTTATATGGTCATTGAACTATTTAAAAAAAAGCTGTATCAAAGTTCTTATCGGATTGGTTTGAGGAAAAAAGGGCGTGGAGGGGGGGGGGGGGTAGGTGCCCTCCAATCTCTTTTGACTCTTAAAAAGTGACCTAAAACTTTCAATTTCCAATCAAACGATCCATCTTTGAAGTTAATACGAGCATCCTTTCCATAAGACCCATACATGCCCCCAGGGCATAACTTACAACGCCTGCCCCCGGACCCTTGGGGGTTGTGTCGACACCGGAATTTCTGTTATATGATCTTGGAATTATTTTTAACAAAATAGCTATCTTAAAATTTTTATTGCATGCATTTGGGAAAAAAGGGTTTGGGGGGGGGGGGAGCTGGTTACCCTCCAATATCTTTTCGCGCTTAAAAAGTGAACTAGAACTTTCAATTTCCAATCAAATGAGCCCTCTCTGATGTTTATACGAGCATCCCTTCCATAATAACAATGTATGCCCCCAGGGCATAACTTATAACCCTTGCCCCTGAAGACTGTGGGGGGAGTGTCCTGCTCAAAAATATAATTTCCAGAATTTTCAACTTCGTTGAACAATCTGAGTCCTTGCCCTGAGGGCTGTGTGGGAGTTGTCATCCTCAAAGACCTAATTTCCAGAACTTAAAACTACGTTTAATAAAATGGTTGTCTAAAAATTTTGATTGGATGTGTTTGGGGAAAAGGTGGGCGTGAGAGGGGGTTAGTTGCCCTCAAATCACTTTCGACTATTAAAAAGGGCACTAGAGCTCTTGATTTCCAATTGAATGAGCTCCTTTGAGGTTTCTACGACGACCCCTTCCATATGAAGTGCCTCTGGGGAAAAAAATAATAAATAAATAATAATAATAAAACATTGGAGCCGTATGGCCTTTACTATAGGCAACGCTATAGCTTTGCCTCTGACAAGATATTGGAGGACAAGCAGCCCTTCTCTCAAGCCCATTCATTTTCCAAACGCATCAAGTCAAAATTTTGAGACAGCCATTTTGCTCAGCATAGTAGAACCGTCCAGCAACTATGTGTTTAGGGATATTAGGCATGTCAACCCCCCACAATTGCGAAATCGGCCCATTATGCTTTAAAACTAAATGTTGCTTTAAAATAAATCAAAAGGCATTGTTTTTATGGTTGCCAATAAGACACCTCAGCGATATATCGAGAACGACTGGGGGATTAAGTTGAAACTTTTGGGGATACTACTATTACTACTTACGCTCTTACAATTTAAATAAATAAAAAAAGTGTAAGCGTAACCAGGTTGTCAAAGAGCATAGGTAGAATCTTTAGAGAATGATATTAAGTTTTGCCTTTCAGGTCAACTTCAGAAGCTATGAAATAAAATTTAAATTTATACTGTTTTTGTAAGGATTAAAAATTCTTGAAAAATTTTTTCCAACATACAAATGGCAACCCATGTTGTGGATTCTTGTAGAAAAAAAACCTGAAAATAAATACAAATTTATTTTTTCCATGAAGAAGACTATGTCAACAAAAAATGAACAGAAATATATTCAAAAAACTTTTTCCACGAGACAAGTTTTTCAAAGAAAAGTAAAGAGCTCCATTAAACCAAGAATGAGCAAAAAGTAAGTCAAATAATCTTCTAAGCTTAAAACTACCACAAATCACTATCAATAAATAAATGAAACTCAAAACGAGCAGAAATTACAATAAATAGCCGAGTCAAACTCAAAACGAGTAACCCACGGTCATTTGTTTATTGTTTTTTTATTTTTTCAGTGAAGCGCTAATTGTGTTCTGATCTTGAGAAGGCATTGGGGTTATCAGCCGTACTCATGTTAATTTTTGCTCGTTTGGAGTTTGACTCGGCTATTTATTGCAATTTCTTTTCGTTTCGAATTTCATTTATTTATTTTTGCTTTTCTTTGAAAAATTTGTCTTGCGGAAAAAGTTTTTTAAATTAATTGGACAATAGGTTTAAGATAATAGTTCATTTTTAAGGACTTTTTGCATATTTAGCGAGGAATGTAACGCTGAGGGCAGTATGGCCTGGGGCATAAATTGTTATGGGGCAGAAAGGGCTGGTGGCAAATTCCCCCCAGCCCCAGTTTGACCCCCCCCCAAGCTTAAATCTAGTATCTTCAAAAATCTTGTCAAAACTAAGATAGGTCTACATAATTCAAGTATCCACAGAAACAGATCAGTTTTTTTTGCATAGCCTTTGCTTTTATGACACTATATGGCTTATTTTTACTTTTTCGCTGTCATTTTTACTTGACTTGGAAAAATCAGCTCCAACTCTTTAATTATCCTATCAATAGTGGCGCATTATCCTTTCAATAGTGCCGGAATAGTGGCAAACACAGTCCTGCATACTCTTTCTTTCTCATCCCCTGCTGAAACATTTCATCCTTTGTATTAGGTTTTCTACATCTCATCAAACTGTACAAGTAGAAACAAAAAAAAATTAAATAATCTTTTCCCAATTTGGGCCTAAGTTTAATTAAACCAAAAAGGATTATTCAGCCAATTTTCTTATGGGTTTGCAAGTCTTTAAGAATATCTACCCGTAACCAGAAGGACACTCTCAAGGGGTTTTGTTTTCAGGCATATTATTGAGCAGTCTATAAATTCTTTGTTCTTCGGCACCCTAGTCGGGGCAACAGTTTGTTAGTAGGGGAAAAAGTCGGGGCAACAGTTTGTTAGTCTTGTTGCCAAGGATTTCAAGGATTCTAAAAAAAAAGATTATAAAAAGCCGGTTACTACATTTGGTGCTCATGAAAGTCAATGAACTAATGCAAGTGACAGGATAAAGACTTAATAAATATAGGGTACCATGGGGAGTATTACGTGCTAAAATTGTTGCACTAGCAAGACAGAGGTCAATCGTATATTATATTGAAGAAAACAGAGCCATATCTCTGATAATCTATAATTTCTAAAATCCCCCCCCCCACAAAAAAGAAAAAAAATATCAGATTTAAAAAATAGATAATCTATTGTGGTTATAATGTATAAATGGCTGCCCTACAAGGAGATGGTTCTCACTAAAATTGAGTCTCGGACAGTGAAAATAGTCCCGGTTTTGTCTGCAATTAGTAAAATTAGTCTCCAGATACTAAACACAACAGCTCCAAATGCTAAATTGTCTTCAGCATTCTGAAGCAGTCGCACTTGATTTGACCAGTTTCTGAAACTTTTTGAGCAAATATTGAGCAAATTTTTGAGCAAACCACTTTTTGAGCAAATATTGGACTAGGAGGTTTATATCCGGATCTGAAAATAAAGAAGTTATTAGTCTTGTTCTCTAATTTAAAAAATAAATAAAAAAGCAATTTAAGTTACAAAGGTGCTTTATAAAATTTTGAATGTGCACAAAAATCTTCCCTTTGTCATAAAAATTCTTGTTTGCTCATTTACAAAAGTAAAGGTAATTTTTTTTCTAATCGAATAATAGTCTGGTGAAGCATATTTGTAGCTGATTTTTCACCGTCGTTCCATTTATTTTAAATTTGGCAGTAAACCAATTTAAACAACTAGATTTCATTGACCGGTACCCAGGTCAATAGTCTTTGGGATTTAAAATTGGCGTAGTTTTCGGACCCAAACAGGGTGGCAAACAAAGTCCGCCAGTCTTTTTGCTTAAGTCCTCAGCCTCTCTATTTTAGCCATCTATCTCAGACATGAAGTATCTGTATCAAACTCAGGCCATCTGTCTAAAATTTGGATCAACAACAGCTTAACATTCTGATTTTACTCGAAAAGGGGGGGGGTCTGATTTTACTATACTGATCTTATTACTAGATGAAAATGTCCTATTATTTTAGATAATGAAATACAATCAAGGCAAATAATCAATGCGAATCCGAATCCCCAATCCGGATCTTTCAGGTCCGAATTTGGGACTTTCGGGACAGTATCTAATGCCTGCCAAATATTCACACGCGGGTGTGCAGTATGGAAGTGTACTGGCCAGAAACAGATATAGCCTACTGGGAAGATATGTTTTCAAAATGACCGTGATACGCGGGGACCAAGTTCATCACCGTACCAAAAACAAATTAGCATCGGAACAGCAGTTTACTAATACCGGTACCCTAGGAAATTCACTATATACTTCTCCTGTTCTAATATTTTTTTAAAATTTAGTTTTCAGTAGTGGCACCAAGCACTAATTTATGAACATTTAGAGGGTGGGGACAAGGTAGGGGCTTTTTCAATAATGAAGATGCAAAAAAAGGTCTTTTCCGAAATTTAAGATTTTCTGTGCTAAAAGAAAATCCAAAAAAGACATTTTTCAATATCTAGGGAGAGAATAATTTTTAGTCTTCCTCCTTCCTCCGGGCTCACAAGAATAATTGTGAGCCCGCCTATTTCAAAAACTGCGGGAAGAAATTGGCAGCCCGGATAGATCTCTTCTGGTTTTAGATGTGTGATAGAGATATTTTAGATACATGGGAAAAGTACTGCCACGGTTAGTGAAATTGTGTAATGAAGTTACAATTTAATTGGAAGGAAAAACTGAATATATTAAACATCTGCAGGACGACGAATTAATTCTCAAGCTCACGTATTTGGCGGCTATTTTTTCCAAATGTAAGGAATTCAATTTGTATTTGCAAGGTTCAAACGGATCAGACATTTTTACAGACATTCCTGTATCCTTAGACTCTAATGATACCGGAATTGATAAGCTGCTGTATCGACTTTAGTGTCTTTGAGCTCCGAATTTAGTAAGCTGTTAACCAGAGTTTAGATTTAAAGGGCTGGGCACAAGTAGCTGATTTCGGGAACTGATTTCCAAATCAGCGCCGATTTTAAAAGAAATCGGCGTCGATTTGAGCTTGAAAAATTTTCTAGTTTTCGGCGCCGATTTTCAAAATCATTGCTGATTTTCATCATCATCATCACACAAAATAAGGATACAAATAAATAGTCAGCCAGAGGTATCTGTGGTGAAAGACCCCACTACTGAGCTGAGAACTAAACTGAGAACTAAGCTGAGAACAATCAAGCAACTATTAATAAACTTCAGTTGACTGTTTGTGTCCATGATTTTTTGTTTTGAAAATTTTGCGCAATAAATTTTTCTTTCCACAAAATGTTCTTACCGCTATCGTTTGTCCATCGATGCTGAAATCGGTTCCCAAAATCAGCTACGTGTGCCTAGCCCTTAAGTGAACAACAACGCGCTTGCTGAAGGTCAACTTTAGTAAAAACTTATGCTTAATGTAAACAAATAGAGACCGACAAATATTAAAACAAAAAAGCTAGTTTAGTCAATTGAAATTTAGTACTGACGTTAAAATTAACGTTAACGATTAACACGAAATTAAAAGAAATAAGGAGTAAAAAACAGACATGCTTCCGCGGTTCCGTTTTGGGAGGACTTACTACTTACTTAATTCTCATGCTGACTTGGCGACAGCGTTGAATATGTCCAAAAACGTAAATTACGCCTGAGAAAATTCAGAGCCTCTTTGAATCTGGCTTATATTTTGCTCTGAACGAATATGTACGAATAATGTGAAATAGGCGATTAGTGCTTATAGCCCTAACAAGGAGACTAGAAAAGGAAAGAAAGGGGTCTCTTTCAATAACATTATACATAAACTAAGACAAGGTGAAACCTGTTTAATGTGAAATAGGCGATTAGTGCTTATAGCCCTAACAAGGAGACTAGAAAAGGAAAGAAAGGGGTCTCTTTCAATAGCATTATACATAAACTAAGACAAGGTGAAACCTGTTTAATGTGAAATAGTCGATTAGTTCTTATAGCCCTAACAAGGAGACTAGAAAAGGAAAGATAGGGGTCTCTTTCAATAACATTATACATAAACTAAGACAAGGTGAAACCTGTTTAATGTGAAATAGGCGATTAGTGCTTATAGCCCTAACAAGGAGACTAGAAAAGGAAAGAAAGGGGTCTCTTTCAATAGCATTATACATAAACTAAGACAAGGTGAAACCTGTTTAATGTGAAATAGGCGATTAGTGCTTATAGCCCTAACAAGGAGACTAGAAAAGGAAAGAAAGGGGTCTCTTTCAATAGCATTATACATAAACTAAGACAAGGTGAAACCTGTTTAATGTGAAATAGGCGATTAGTGCTTATAGCCCTAACAAGGAGACTAGAAAAGGAAAGAAAGGGGTCTCTTTCAATAACATTATACATAAACTAAGACAAGGTGAAACCTGTTTAATGTGAAATAGGCGATTAGTGCTTATAGCCCTAACAAGGAGACTAGAAAAGGAAAG